>NC_142523.1:2253405-2418405 GCF_964205215.1 Stylophora pistillata
GAGGGGGATATTTATTGGCGTGCCAATTTTCAATTGACAAAACTAAAGATGATGAGTCTGCGGTTCTATTTTATACTGGATTCCCAAACTATGGAGCACTCATAAGCTTCTATAATTTTATTGACCCAGTGCTGGCAAAGATGCAGTACTGGAAAGGAGAGAAATTGTCGAAAGAGAGTCAGCCATACCAAACAGATGATAACAGAAGTAAGCCGGGGCCTTCAAGAAACTGTCATTCTTGGATGAATTTTTGCTCATACTTATGAGACTAAAGGCTGGGTTATTTGTACAAGATCTTGCTGATAGATTTGGGATCAGCAAGAGCCTGGTGTCCAGAATCTGCATTACATGGATTAATGCAGTAAATGGTTTGAACCCGGGGGTAACATGTGAAGGTGTAGTCTGATCGTCCGGGTGAGTGTAGTCCTGAGAAGGACTGTTGTCGGTGGCAGTGACTGACGTTTCGACAACCTGTGCGGAAGTCATCATCAGAGTCAAGTGAGTGATTGTTGTCAGTAGAATGTTCTTATTCCAGTTCGTGTGAAATGATCGGTTGGTTTTGCCGTGATGTTATTGGCTGTAAGACTCAAGTGACGTAAGTCGTTCGTGATTGGTCTGTTTCGGTCTGTCGGTGAAGCTAGGTTGTTCTTTTTCGGTCGTTTGTGATGTTTATGTCGTGAATGAGTCGTTTGTATGGTCACAACAAGACTGACTGAACACAGACGGGCGACAAGGAAAGGTGATGTCAGCAATCACATTGCTGAACACCATCGACTTACCAACCACAACATTGACTGGGACTCTGCGCAATGCCTAACCTACAGCACTGACTATTTTCAACGACTGACTCTGGAAAGCTGGTTTACTAACTTAGAACAGACTCCCCTAAACAGATGTCAACAACTACCCGCCCCATACAAACGACTCATTCACGACATAAACATCACAAACGACCGAAAAAGAACAACCTAGCTTCACCGACAGACCGAAACAGACCAATCACGAACGACTTACGTCACTTGAGTCTTACAGCCAATAACATCACGGCAAAACCAACCGATCATTTCACACGAACTGGAATAAGAACATTCTACTGACAACAATCACTCACTTGACTCTGATGATGACTTCCGCACAGGTTGTCGAAACGTCAGTCACTGCCACCGACAACAGTCCTTCTCAGGACTACACTCACCCGGACGATCAGACTACACCTTCACACATGGATTAATCTTAACTATGTGGAACTGAAAGAACCTTTCCCATTTCCAGCACAAGAACTTGTTCACAAAAATATGCTGCAAGAGTTTGCTCAATATGCAACAACTAGGATTATTTTAGACTGTACAGAACTGTTTATTTTTTCTCCTGTGAATAATAATGTTAATTATTGTCAATAGGCTCTTTGAAATGTTATGTTTGAAGAATAGAATTTTGAAGCTCCTTCCCATAAAGACAGTTTAACTCGCGTTTTATTGTCATGCCAATCACTTCCCTTATTTACACAATGTACAATGGTACCTTATCTTGATTTTACAAGCCCAACATCATCTTTTTTTCCCTGAGTACTAACAACATTAATATTAATATTTCTTAATGTAAGGAAAGATTACACCTAAATCAATTTGAGCATTAAATTTGAGCCGGTGAAGGTGAAGCAGCATTGACAGTTGACACAGGTGCTTTAACTTCTTGGTGAAATAATTCCTGTTCAACTTCAAATGACTCTCCTTCAGTTGTCACAGTTGCTACCGGGACCCTTTTAGCAGGCATTTTCCATAGTTTTTTCGGTACTGACCAGTTAAATCAAGATGGTTCTGCCCATATATATAATAATTAAACTCATCATTTTATAAATTTATAATTTTACATTTTAATTGTACATTACAATTTTATAATTTTACATTCAGTTCACAGATATCGTATAAGACCACAATACACAAAGAAATATAAATATCACCTTTTTAATAAGGAGAAAAAAGTCCCCCCCCCCCAAAAACAAAAATCCCAACATAAACACTTCAATACCGAAAATCAAAGCAGGCATTTTCTTTCGGTATCCAAGCAACAAAACAACCGTACAAACATTATAAACCTTTCACCAATTTCCAGCGATCTGCCCACGTTTTTTCGCATGTCTTCTTTTTTGAAATGTTCTGAGCACAAAAAAATTGATTTTGTGATGAAGAATCCGTCCTTTCCATGCTGGCGATTCAGGAGATTGCACCATCTGATTCAGTGCTGGAAGTCAATCGGAAACTAGAAGAAATGCAGACCTGTTGGATTGCCTGCTTTGTCATAATAGCTATTAGCACAACCAAAAAGCGGCACAGTGTCTTCCTCTTCCTTTCGAAGAAGAAGGAGGAATATCCTGCGTAGGGAAAGTATCGTTCATTGTCGAAATATCTCGATGAAAAGGACAGCGCACCACCACATTTCACTAAACTCTCACTAGAACTCGCAACGCGACTCAACACTAACCTCGCTATCATGTTTGCGCGGTTACACATTCAATATGGCGCCGGGAACTGTAAAAAGGACTATTGGCCTCTGCACCCTGCTCTCATGACTAGCACACTTTCTATTTCTGTCTTACGCCCAATATTTCAGATTCATGGTTAACGACCACACAACCCTTCTCAGACAACTCAAAAGAGTACGTATCGAACATTTCATTGCAAAATTCGTACCTGGCTATTGCGTGACGATTATACACGTTTCAAAAATTGGGGCCGGTGACTGAACGGTATATGGAGTTTTCGCCCAATTGCAAGTTTGCTCCCTTCCGCCCTTGTTCAAGAACATATTTCTTTTCTGACGAAATGATAATACATTTACATCAACATGCTGTTTTCGTTATCTGAGTCATACAGCGTGACTACGAAAGCACGCTAAGTCGCAAAAGAACTAGAAGTCGCGGAGGACGAGGTCCAACATTGTAATTGGGGTCCAGTTTCAGTTTACTCTGTCACGGACAAGAAAATCGAGAAAGCGGAAGTAACGAACGGTGAATAGGCGTTCCTGTCGAAGCCTATCCCAAAGTCGATAAGAACGTGACGAGGGTCAGAATCTTTGTAGAAATCCCCGTTTTATTCTGAAAACAATCAGTTAACGGCTAAATCACAATGCTGCTAAGGTTACGAAAGTTACCAACATACCGACAAACCGGCTAAAATAACTAACAAGAAATCCAAAAAATAAGAACGCCAAGATAAAACAACAAAGCCTACCGATTATCGACGTTTGGTAAAGGATCCGGAGGCGGACAAGGTAAAATTAAACAGCTTCGAAAGATACAAAATAGCTCGAGCACATGCACGTGGAAAAAAGGAGCCGTGTTTTTTTCTTTTGTATGCCCGGATGTCGGGTGAGAAACCGCTGTCCAAATGAGGGCGTTGAGCATAGGCCTCAACATGCTCCCCCCTTTGAACTAGCTAAACTTAAGAGCACGTTCAACAAGGCTACTCGGATCCTAACAGTTCGTAAAAAGCTCAGCGTTAAAAAAGGCAGACACTAAATGTTCGTTGCTAATTTGACTCCTCCAGAAGACACAACTTTGAGATTGGACGCAGCAGCGTCGAATTCTTGGTCTTGATCTCGGCTGTACGAACCAGGCCATCCTTGCCAGGAAACACCTTTGTAACTCGACCTAGCAACCAGTGACCACGAGGGGTATTCTCTGTTACAACAAGGACCAGGTCGTTGACTGCCAAGTTGCGCCGTTTGAGAATCCACTTCTTGCGCTCCTGAAGCAGGGGTAAGTATTCACGCAGCCATCTAACCCAGAAGTGGTTTGAGAGAATTTGGCCCCTTCGCCATTGCCTGCGGGAATACAGGTCTCTGTCTTGGAAATCTCCTGGCGGCAAAGACATCCCTTTTCGTTGTTGTAGGAGATGACTGGGAGTAATGGGTTCGCAGTCATCAGGGTCGTCGCTGCTTGGGCATAAAGGCCGACTGTTGAGTATTCCGACTGTCTCAGCAAAGACAGTTCTGAGGGTCTCCCTGGTAATGAAGGCATGAGGGTGACCTAGGATGGCCTTCATGGTACCACGGACACTCCTGATGAGTCGCTCCCACACCCCAGACATATGGCTGGCGGTTGGGGGGTGGAAATGCCACTTTGTCAATGGTTGGCAATGCCATTCGACATCTTTCTCATGCAGGGATCTCTGAATGATGTTGTGGTCCAGGTCTTGAATGGCATCTCTAATTTCCTTTTCACCACCAGTGAAATTGGTACCATTGTCACTCCAGACTTCCTTGACGGCCCCACGAATGTTAATAAAGCGTCGCAGGGCTTGGATGAAGGCGTCTGACTCTAAGGATCCAACATCCTCAATATGGATAGCCCTGCAGGTGAGACAGACGAAGATGCATCCATAAACTTTCTCAGAGCTACGACCCCTCTTGACGTGGAAGGGACCGAAGAAGTCCACCCCCGTGTAGGTAAAGGGTGGCTCATGAGGTGTGAGTCTGGGCTTCGGTAGGTCTCCCATCATCTGTTTCATGACACCTTCATGTCGTTTGCGGCAGGCTATGCAGGAGCGTAGTATACGTCGGGTCAATGCGCGGGCGTTGAGAATCCAGAATTTCTGACGCAGTGTAGATAGCACATGTTCCCGACCTGCATGTCCAAAGATCTCATGGTGATGTCGAACAAGCAGTGTAGCAATGGGATGCTCGCTTGGGATCACCAATGGATGGATGGCTTGAAAGGCTACTGGTGCATGTCGTAGCCGGCCTCCAACGCATATTGTACCATTGACGAGGATTGGACTAAGTGTACTTAACTTACTGTCTTTCTTCACAGGTTTACCAGACTCCAAGGCTTCCAGCTCTCCTTGGAAATACTGCCGTTGGACCCTTTTTATGATGGCCTTTGAAGCGGTGAGCATCTCTGTTAATCTGATCCCGCCATGGTTAGATATGGCTGGTACACTGCATTTGGACCTGACAAATTGAAGAAAACGCATGATCAATGCCACAGTCCTGACCAGCTTAGGCCATGAGGAAAACTTCCTCAACAATTCATCCAAGGAGGAAACAGCTGTAGCTGTTATACTCTGATTGGTTCTCGGAGTGATTACTTCCTTGTCATTCTCCAGGATGTCACCCACTTTGCGGTGAGGCCAATGTTCCTCTGTTTGCCATAAGAATTTGGGTCCAGTCCACCAGCGGCATCCAGGGTGAAGGGCTTCTATAGGCATGCCTCGAGATCCATCATCCGCTGGATTCAGGGTTCCTGGGACATGATGCCACTGATCGGGTGTAGTATGCTCATGGATTTCCTCTAATCTGGTGGCAACGAAGCGATGGAATCTTCTCGTTTTGTTCTTGATATACTGGAGCACTGTTAGTGAGTCGGTCCAGAAAACAATGCAGTCGATGGGAAAATCAAGCTCAGCCCTAATGAGGTTGCTGGTTCGGACTGCCATCAGGCTCGCCATGAGCTCGAGGCGTGGGATGGTTGGTCTCCTGAGGGGTGCATTACGGCATTTACCGAAGACAAAGGAGCAGTGTGTTTGGTCACCATGGTTGTCACTCAGTCTTAAGTATGCAGAGGTTGAGTAGGCATACTCACTTGCATCGCTGAACATGTGGAGTTGAACTGTGCAATTGCTCGGCATACTTAAGTTCCTGTAGCAGCGAGGTAACTGGATCTCCTCAAGCTGTGGAAGAGAATGTGTCCAGCGTCGCCAAACTTTCAAATGGTGGTCTTGGATTTCTTCGTCCCATCCAACCTTCTCTTTCCAGAGATCTTGAATAAGCACTTTGACTGGGAGCACAAATGGTGACAGGAATCCGAGAGGGTCGAACAGCGAGCTTATGGTGGAGAGAATTCCACGCTTCGTGGCAGGTTTGGTGGAAGTCACTGTCTTGAAGCAGAATACGTCCCTCTCAGCATCCCAGTGAAGACCCAAGGTACGATTGATTGGTAATCTGTCCAACTCAAGGTTAAGAGTTGGATTGGCTCTTTCTTGGGAAGGAAGCGCAGACAGAACCTCTCTTCTGTTGCTCAAAAACTTGGTCAGGTGAAAGCCGCCCTCTTTCAGCATGGCAACCAATTTAGAGGCAAGGGTGATTGCTTGATCAGTTGTCTGAATAGACTTAAGGAGGTCGTCGACATAAAAGTTACGACGGACGGTTTCTGCAACTTCGCTGCCATACTTGTCCTCATTATCGTCAGCAGTTTGTCGCAAAGCTTTATTGGAGCAACAAGGGGAGGATGTGGCACCAAATATGTGGACCTGCATCTGGTACACCTCGGGTTCATCTCGGAGATTTCCAGTCCACCACAGGAACCGAAGGGCATCGCAGTCTTCAGCAGGTACCCGAACTTGGTGGAACATCTGTTCTATGTCTGCAATGAGAACAACCTCCTCCTGTCGAAACCGCATAAGAACACCTGCTAGGTTGTTGATATAATCTGGACCTTGTAGGAGTTCATCATTCAACGAAGTGCCTTGAAACTTTGCCGCTGCGTCGAACACTACACGGATCTTGCCTGGTTTGTTGGGGCTAGTAACAGGGTGGTGGGGAAGGTACCAGGTCTTGTTACTTCTTTGTTCAGCATGTTCTTTAGTGAGCTTACGAGCATGGCCTTTGGCAATGTAACCATCGATAACTGAACGGTACTTCTCATGCAGGACTTCATCCTTCTCAAGGCGTCGCCCCAGGTGACGGAGACGTATTTCAGCCATTGCGCGGTTGAAGGGAAGGTCAGGTGGATCACGTCTCCAAAGGAGTCCCATGCAGTAATGGTCATTTGACTTTGAAATCGTGCTGTTAATAACCCGTTCGGCATACCTGTCTTCAACTGACATGGACTTGTAAGGTTTGGTAGTGCCAAGAGACTCCGACTCCCAGAAGAGTTCAACTTGATGGTGGAGGGAAATGTCATTGGCGGAGGTATGGATGTGGTAAACATTGTGGCACTGTTGTGTCGTTCTTTCACCTGATCTACCGAGGACAGCAAAGCCAAGGCACGAACGGATCGCGATGGGGTCATTTGGTCCTCCATGACGAACCTCCAGGGGAACAAACACTTCAGGAATATTTGTCCCTATGATGAGTGAGATCTTCTGCCTTTCAACTTCCGGAAAAGGAACATCTTGAAGATGCGGCCATCTTTCTTTGCTTATGGCTATGCGCTGGTGGCGCAACGGGATGTTGAGCTCTTTCCCAGACCACACTTCCTTAAGCTGAAGCTGTTGTGGCTGTTCGTCAATGAGAGACTCAACTGCAAGATTAACCCTTTCTCCCTTTTGAAGCTCATTGCAACTGCTCACAGTTGAGAGGAGTAAATGGTCAGGTCGGCCACAGAGTCCTAGGGAGCTGACCAATGATGGGTCCACGAGAGTGACTTCAGATCCGGAGTCTAGCATTGCGTAAGTGGTAACAGCCAACCCATTACTGCCAATTACTCGCACCGGTACGACCTGTAAGAGGACTGTTTCTGAATCCCCTGACCCTGCAGTGGCACAGACAGGCGTTGAGGTTGTGGCATTGACTCCTGAAGCTTGGTCCTCCGAAGTAGAATTTCCAGGTGTCTGCTGAGCCTGTGTTTGATGAAGGAGCGAGTGGTGGAAGGCACCACATCCTTCAACTCGACATCTGAACCTGCTGGGGCAGGTATCTGTTGAGTGTTCGGTACCCTTGAGGCAGTTAGGGCACAGCCTCTTCGTAGTAACGAAGGACATCCTTTCCTTTGGCGTCTTCGCCTTAAATGCTTCACATCGGTAGAGTGGATGTGCTTGACCACAGTGGCGACAGCTATTTGTTTTGTCTCTGCCTCTCTTTGGAGGCGTCTTAGGTGGCGGCCTCCCACCATCGCTGATATTCATTGTGTATTTAGGAGTGTCCATTTTCTCATTTGGTGGCAGCCGTTTGTTCTTGGAGTTGTTATTGTAGTTGAACTGCTGGGGTTTGCCACTGACTGGGTGGTTAGCAATGTTTGCATGCTTGTTCACAAAACCAACAAAATCCGTCAGAGTTGGGAAATGTTGGCCCTTTGTTTCCAAGTCACAGGCCAGTGTGGCAAACTTGTCCTGAAGTGGCTTTGGTAGCCGTTCTGTCATGTAAACAATGTTACCTTGGTTGACTTGCGACAGACAGTTCATGGACGTTAGCGTTGCAAGGGCTCTTGTAGCAGTATCAGCAAATTTCCGAAGGTTGATCTTGTCGCTGACAGATATGGGAGGACCCTTTACCAGACTGTTGATGACAGAGTTAACAATCACACACGGTCGTCCATACCGTTGTTCGAGGATTTGTAGTGCTTGATGGAGTCCATCTTTGGATGTCTCAAGGCCTGCTACTGC
This sequence comes from Stylophora pistillata, assembly GCF_964205215.1. Taxonomy (NCBI): domain Eukaryota; kingdom Metazoa; phylum Cnidaria; class Anthozoa; order Scleractinia; family Pocilloporidae; genus Stylophora; species Stylophora pistillata. The sequence goes on from NC_142523.1 coordinate 2,261,727, forward strand.
CTGTTTGGCGTCCCCATCTAAGAACTGCACTAGGCGAGTCATTTTGCTGCTATCATCCATATCTTCTCGTGACATCACAATGCGCTCAAAGCGTTGCTTAAACAAGGGAAACTCTGCAGGGATGCCACCAAATTTCTGAAACTGAATAGGTGGGAGGTTTTGGTTGTATGCAAGCTTTTGTTGAGTGGTTGAAATCTCTTTCATGGCTGTAGCAACCATGGCAAGAACTTCTCCCTGAACAGAAGGCATGGGCGTTGCATTCACACCTGAGGTGCCCAATGGAGGCTGAAAGGGCGTTGCCCAAGGAGAAAGGCTGCTTGTCACGGGCACGCTCGGACCACTGACAGTAACAGATGAAGCACCACTCTGAGAGGTGTTCACAGTCGTCACTGGTAGTTTGGTAATGGGTGGAGGCTGATAGAGCAGTGTCGGCGGAGTGAGATTGTTCATCACAGGTGGGCTGAGACCGCTGACAGCGGCTGTGGACGGAACACTGGTCTCGGGTTTATTCAAGGGCATGATTGAAACTTTGGTGGAAGCTGACATCAATGAACTCTGCACTACGGATGTAGACGGATTGGGCTGCACGAAAGAAGCATGGCCACTTAATACCAGTGGACTCAGATCACTCGCCAAGGTTGTGGATGAAACACCAGGGAGGTGTGCAGGCATGGCCGATACATCGGGTGTCACTGGTGGTACAGAATGCGTGACAGAAACCAACGGAGGATTAAAAATGCTGCCAGACAAGGGTGGCGCACGCTCGAAAGATGTTGACTCCACTAACGATGACTCGTTGTCTGAAACTCCCCCTTCCATTTCTTCCGTAAGTTTGGCTTCTAAGTCCGTAATGGCAGCTGCCTTTCTTGCTTCGGCGAGCTTGAGGTCTGCCTCGGTCTTTAGGGATTCCAGCCTAATGATGGCCTTTAGTTCCTCTTCCTCGGCTTCTCGCATCCGGGCAAGTTCACGTTGTTTTCTTTTCAGCTCTAACATCCTCATTTCTTCTTCAATTCTCCGTTGTCTCTCTTGTTCCACAAACGCAAGAGCCAGTTGAGCCTTTTCCGCCTCTAATCTGCGGGCTTGTGCTTTCGAGCTGTAAGTGCTGCTTGAGCGTCGCGATGATCGGTGACTACGTGAGCTCGCGAATCCCTGATGCCTTAAACCAGTCGGTTTCTGCAAATCCTCCATTACCCACTCATTGAACTTGGTTGCTGCGTTGCAAATAAAGTTTTCAACACTTGTAGAAAGGCTTGTCCTTTGCTCAGCTAAAATGTCGAAACGTTCAGCATTTTCTGTTCTTTCGCCTGGTTCAGCGACATCCATAAATTTATTGTGTGACAAAACGAAGTTCTTCCACAGCGTTTCGTAATGGTCGAACCTTTCCTTTACTAAGGTCACATTCGACGGGTCTTCGTCCTGTAACAATGTTTCAATTTCGTTCTGAACTTTAGTAAGAGAGCCAAGGTGACCAGCACGAGAGCGCTGCAGGGATAACGCTTTCTCCCGCCTGACATCTTCGGAATTTAACAGTGTGGAGGGTCGCGACTCGCGTTTGTTGACATCGTTGTTTTCCATTTCACAAGGAAGGAACTTCTAATTTGCTAACATGTGAATTAACGAAGGTGGAACGTATCGAATTTTAGCGATTCGCTGAATAATTGTGGTGTTTTCGACGGAGGTTGTCGCTTGTGAAGGTGAAGGTTATCTAGCCAAGTTGACCTTGTGCATGCAAGCGAATCTCAATGGTTAATCAGTGAACGGCGCGATAATTGCTATCGAGACGGCGAAAACAAAGCTAATCGAATAAAACCATGAATAGGCGTTCCTGTCGAAGCCTATTCCAAAGTCGATAAGAACGTGACGAGGGTCAGAATCTTTGTAGAAATCCCCGTTTTATTCTGAAAACAATCAGTTAACGGCTAAATCACAATGCTGCTAAGGTTACGAAAGTTACCAACATACCGACAAACCGGCTAAAATAACTAACAAGAAATCCAAAAAATAAGAACGCCAAGATAAAACAACAAAGCCTACCGATTATCGACGTTTGGTAAAGGATCCGGAGGCGGACAAGGTAAAATTAAACAGCTTCGAAAGATACAAAATAGCTCGAGCACATGCACGTGGAAAAAAGGAGCCGTGTTTTTTTCTTTTGTATGCCCGGATGTCGGGTGAGAAACCGCTGTCCAAATGAGGGCGTTGAGCATAGGCCTCAACAAACGGCGAAAACAATAAAACAGTATGTCTCTTTCCAGCCTTTTGAGAAATCAAGGAAACGAATTTTTCCGTCAAGCTCGAAGCTTAAACGCAAATGAATCACCACTGCAAGCAAAGGATCTTTATGAGCGGGCGCTTTCTTTTTACTACCAAGCGAAAGACAAATCTGAGACCCGTGAAGAAGAATGTTCCGCTACGAAGAATATCGGCAAAGCTGCATGGAGGATAGCTGAAGTTCTTACCAAGAAAGAACCGCAAGAGAAGCCAGAAATGATCATCTTCTATCTACATGAGGCTATCAAAGCTTTGTGTAGAGCTTACGACATCGGTGAAGAATGGAAAGATGCGGAGTGGCGAGGCGAAGTATTCGAAACAATCAGTGTTTGTTTACAAGAGGTGATCGATGTTTCAGAAGCGTTCGTCGACACTGATCGAAAGATCGCACAGCTTGAGAAACTCGCTTTCATTACCAGTGTTGACGAAGCTTCAATCGACCTGCACATGAGTCTAGCTACACTATATTTTCACGATGGTACGACCAAATTGCAAAATGGCGACTACAAGAAATGCCTCTCTCGGATGACCGATTGTTATCAACCCATTGAAGAAGTTAAAAGGTTATCGAAGCGCGGCGATGACCCCAGGGTAAACTATGAGATGTTGAACGAGGCTGGAGTCTTAGAGAAGGATGTGTTCTTCCACACTTGTGCCGCTAAATCCATCCAAGCGCGAATGATGGGTGATGAAATACTTCAGAACGCCTTGTTGGAGCAGGAAGAACTGCAAATGACTCTGATCTTTGAAGTCATTGACTGGTATAAGCAAGCTGTCGTTCTTTCAAGAAATGTGGATATCGAGCAAGAAGCTAGAGCTGAAAGTCGCCTGGGTTATGTCTATGACAAAGTCCTGAAGATCACCCTGCGAGCCAAAGCTTACTATACCCATTGTTTCGAGCTGGCAGAATCATTAAAACCTCGCATGTTCACAGCCTGCCAGTGGTACAAAGACTGCATAACAACCCTGAAGAAGTACCAAGAAGAGGCTAGACAGAGAGACGACGAAGAGAAAAGCAAAGCGAGAGCAGGTTTCTTGGAGGAATTGTCACAAGAACTGGCGGAAATCGGAGCTCACAGAGGTCTTGCAGTGGAATTAATCAAATTCTTGTATACCAACTATCCACCCAAAACTCCAACTTGGAAAAAACCGAGCGATGAAGAAATGGAAGACTGGGATGAATTGGAGACAACTTCCAAAAGATATAAGAGGCTTCTTATTAAAGCTCTCGCCGTTTATCATCCTGATAAAGTGGATGAAGAAATGTATGGAAAAAAGTGGAAGGTACTATGTGAGGAAATAACAAAAATGCTCACATTTCATTATGAAAGCACGAAAATAATGTCTGACGATTAGAGTAGACTAGAAACTTGTATAAATGACACGTAGTGTAATATCTATGTAAATTTACCACCCAGTTTCTTTTTTAGAACCAAAACAATTGCAGGTTGAAACGCTGAATTCTTTAGTATTATAATCAATGGAGTTAGCTCACTTTCTTTACGTAAATAAATATACCAGCCACGAGGAAATTTTAAGTTAGGCAATGAGAAAATACGTTCTATAAAATATTATATTATTTTACATTGATTTAAAATGCGGTAAACGCTAAGCAAAACAAAAAGATGGACTTCTGTGGTTGTACGAACTTTTTTTTTTAATTTAGTATGAACGTTTTTAGAGACCATAGTATATGATCCCTTAAACTATTGTTAAAGCGAGAGTCATTTATACAGCATCTCGTTGTAATTTTGAAAAATAAATTGTTGAGAATTGAACAATGTTTCGTCGTCATATTTAGGTAATAAAAGCAACTACAGTGAACAGCTTTATTTAAAACGTAGCTTTACACATGCGCGCGCTCTGATTGGTTAATATGTTCCTTCCATTTCCTGGATTAATTGCCCGTGGGTTGCATGCTCACATCAGTTTGTTTTGGCTTTTTTAGGTGGTTATTTGATGATCATTTCCTTTATTCTCGCTTTATTACACGACTCGGGCAGTCAGAGGGCCAATAACTAAAATCAATCAATCAAAATGCTCTATTGCCGGTCAATATTCTCTCATTATTACACGACTCGGGCAGTCAGAGGGCCAATAACTAAAATCAACCACTCAAAATGCTCTATTGCCGGTCCAATATCCTCTAAGTATTGGACCGGGCAGTGTCCCGAATGGTCCCGAATGATATTGCACCTGTGTCCCTTTCAACTTCAGTCGTATAATAAATCTCTTATTAACCAAGCTTGCTCGGGACCGTACTGGAAGAATATCGGCCCTCAGTCTTTTTTGTACGGACCTCGCTGCACTCGGTCCGTACTGTCAAGACTTCGGGCCGATATTCTCCCAGTACGGCCCTCGCGCTTGGTTAATAAGATATATGTATTGGACCAGGCACTGTCACAAATGGTCCCAAATGATACCACACTTGCGTCCCTTTGAACTTCAGTCGTATAATAAATCTCTTATTAACCAAGCTTGCTCGGGACCGTACCGGAAGAATATCGGTCCTCGGTCTTTTTTGTACGGACCGAGCGCAGCTCGGTCCGTACTGTCAAGACCTCGGGCCGATATTCTCCCAGTACGGCCCTCGCGCTTGGTTAATAAGATATATATATCACCCCTGTAATTCAGGAGTTATTTATTGTGAGGAAAAATCACACTGAGGATTCAAATCGCTAAAGAATCAGAAAACATGCTGAGAGGCCCTGGGAACTAGATAAAGTTTTATCATCTGGAAAGCTAGCTTTCAGAGTAAAGTTTACGTACAGCATTGAATTTAAAAGTCGTGGACTTGGATTTTGATTAGCAGAGCAAAGCAAGAGTTAAAATGAATGACGCGTTTATAATTGTTTAATAGCAGTCTATTTCATTACTTTCACATTGTGACGTAAATCACTCAACCGTTCGATTGTGGGTAAGTTGCAACGAGAAAAATGTAGCGATGATTCACGAGAGAAAATGAGAGTACATCGGATTGTTTTACTTATCTTTGCATTTGCCTTCCTTGCTCAAGGTAAGTGAGGTATTTCTGGGATGATTTAACGTTTGACGCGCTTTTGAACACTAAACGGAAAAGACGAAATTAAATGCGAGAGATACAAAAGAACTCCCTGCTTGTAAGGGGAACTTTGGGAAAGTGAAAGTCTTTTAGTTTCTGAATACTAGCTGCAAGTGTGATTTTAGCTTTCTAATGCCAACTTTGAGCTATTGGGGTTCTCAGTTATTGACGAATCACACAAACTGATGTAACTAAAACACGCGTGCATTTTTCATATGCGGGGAATCTTCATTACACCTGTAAAATTTATTTCTGTTGCAGAAGAATAAGTGCAGTTAAAAAAAAAAAAATGGAAATGAAGAGCAGAGAGGTTAGGAGTTTCCCCTCCATGGTCGGGTTGGTCAAAGCTGGATAACCCAGGATTAGCGTGAAATTTGATTTCAGATCTGAAAGCTTTAAGAGAAAGTTCAGTTTAATTATTTTGTGTCTACAATTTGATGATTGGATGCTCTGAAAAGAACAGGGAAAATTATCTCAGAAAGGTTCTTGAATAGAGAAATAAGGAAACCTGAGTCAAAATTTAACCCTGGGTCAGTGCTAATCGGCCTTCGAACAACTGGACCCAGGCTTTTCAATTCCAGCCCACGAAAAGCAGTAAATTTCAGTCCCGCGCACTCGACCCAGACTTTTGCGGAATACGGGACAACATGGCGGCCTGTCTTTACGTTGTAGATGTGTTTCTCAGTGTTTTTCAAAAAGCAAAATAATGTCGTACGCTTGGCCGTTGACGACTGTTACAGACGTGTCTTTCCCACAGTCCAGTATATGTACTCCTTGGTAAGAACTTGCTTGTTCTGGACGCACATGAAGAGAAAGAAAAGCCAATAAGCTGGAAAATACCGATGGTTTGTTCCGATTAATGCACGAGTCTCGTAGCAAATTTCCAAAAGTATTCGTTTATTTTAACACCCACCGTTTTTTGAACTTCCGAAGTGTACTCATCGTATAAATTGATGAGTTTTTTTTTAAGAATATTTTGTCTGGATATTACAAATTCATCACTGTGTCGTTGATAAACTTTTCAGTGAGGGAGGGACTTAGAAAAAAATAAAATTCTCAGAATTAATTTGATTAACTTATGTATATTTTTTGGTGGTGATTCCTCACAATTATTTTGTATTTTATAGTTGATTATTACTTCAATTCTCATTACCAGCTATCTTGAGATTACAAGGCAAGCAAACATAACCTAAATGCATTGTACTGAATGTTGCAAATGACTGATTAGTTCTATTTCTTTTCTGATTTCTAGGAAAATCTTTACCATCTACATTTTCAGAGGAGGCAAATGTTCCCATTGCATTACCTTTGGTATCTATCAACAATGGATACCAGGGAATTGCAGATGACTTCAATGATGACAGTTCAGAAAATATTGGGGAAGCACCCCCAAAGAGGCCACCCATCAGCCAAGAACAGACACAGTCCAATGGAGATAAAGCAGATGGACTGAAAGAATTAAAAAAGGAATTTAAGCATGGGCGCTTGAATCTAAAACACCTTTACAAAAAGTTGGCACCCCTCCTTAAAACAAGCGACATTCAACATACTGGTTCAAATATCAAGCCAACAACCAAATCAAGCCAACAACCAAAAAAATCAAAAAATGAAAAACAAAACCCCTCAAAAAAATCAGAGAAGACAAAGATGGATAGGAAAAGTGGTTCTGGGGAACTTTCTCATTTGAATCTAAAAGGTCTTTTCAAAAAATTAGCACCTCTCTTTAAAACAAGTCCATCCAACAAAAAGTCTGGGAAGAGCCACATTCCATTGACTGGTATGAATATTCCTGTTGGCAAACAATTGTTTGGATCTATGAAGAAACCTCTACCACATAAATCAAGCCTAGTCCATAAAAAGTCTGGAAAACCAAATCCAAAACAGGAACGACCATTTTTAGGTGAGGACATTGATCTAGAAGAGGCAAACATGGATAGTGAAACTGGATCTGGAGAATCTTATCAGGACATGTTTGAGTCTGAAGAGCCAAACAATGTTGTAGGCCCTCAACTGAGAACAGGAAAAACAGGTATGACATGACTTCATTCTTATAATAAGGGGAACATTGTGGGCATAGCTAGGTATTTTTGAAGTGTGTGAAGGAGCAGGCTCCCTGTGTCACAGCATCGCAGGCTCCCTGTGTCACAGCATCAGGCAGAACATTAAGGGCATAGCCAGGTTTTTTCAGGGCCGGTGAAGGAAGGGGCAGGCTCTTTGTGTCATGGCAGGTAATCCGTGAAGAGAGCTTGCACAGATTTAAGAGCAAAATCAGGAGAACAGACATGACTGTCTCGATTGATGATGGATGCAAAAAATGTGCGTTCTGTAATAGTTGATTTTTAACTCTAGGACACTAATAAATAATTTTAACTGTTAATAGGTTAGGTAAATAATTCTGTAAATAGGTTCCAGATTTCTTATTTTTAAAGCTTTTACCCTGTGTCCCCAATTAGTTCTATGCGCTAGGTTTTCACGACACATAAATAAAGTTCACTACTACTACTACTACTTGTGGAAAATCACCTCACGTAGCCCTGACCCTGGGAACATGAAGAATGCAGAAAATTAATATATCGAAGTTCAATGGAGATTTGGTAGCCCAATGGTTACTGTTTCATAGACAACACCTCCCGGTTAGCTCAATGGATAGAGCGCTGGACTGTTGTGCGGGAGGTCGAGGGTTCGAGCCCCGGCCGGACCAACACTCAGGGTCTTAAAATAATTGAGAAGAATTTGCTACCTTTCTATAACATCAAGAAATGGTTAGATATTCTAGTCTTCTCGGATAGGGATGAATAAATGGAGGTCCCGTCTCCTGCAGGGTTGGGGTAGGAGACGTTAATTTCCCACACACGAGATTACTGTGTGATGGATGTCCTCCCCTGGGGTGGGATATAGGGCGCACTTAATTTGGAGCCTCGCTCTGTTGTGCGACCCTCACCACACTCTGGTGAAAGTGATTAAATAAACACTGTTCCTCACACTATTCTTCACTTCAGCTATGTCTGAATAGAAAACAGGAAATTCCAGGGAAACCTGATGAGGTAATGGAGTTTAAGGGGGTTATATGTACCTTTGTTGAACAATTTTTGTCAGAATGCAGAGGCTGAGTATACACATCTCAAGGCTGTACTCTAAGGAAAATTGAATGGAGCGCAGTGCTCTGAAACTGTGAAATCCAGGGTGCCCAGCATATGCTTTGTATGAAAAAAATAAAATTTCCGAGTTTCCAAGAGCAAAAGTAAGGCATCAGGGGCCACCGGGCACTGCTAGAGCACAGCCTTGCATCTCAATGTTCCTACTTCATGCTGTTGAAACACAGTCAGATAGCTCCAATAGTGGTAGTGCACTTCTGGTTTCTATAATGTAAGTTGGTGATAAATTATGTCAAACTCATGAGCAACCACATGATTAGTTTCCTTTGAAGAGTTTTAAACTTGCTCTAGAATGATTGGAGATACATACACAGTCACATAGGTGAGCAAGGACTACTATAGGGCACTTAGATCAGTTGATGATCAGAAATGATGATTGTATTTTAGATTTGACTACTGGACATTTGTTTCATATGAAAACGTTCACTACTAACAACAAGACCTGCTAAATATGTAGGTGAGCCAAATGCATTTGGAAGAGAGAATACTGAAAAGACTCATGCACCAGATGTCAATAATCCTAGAAGCTCCCTGAAGAGTGACGGTCAGTTGACTGGTACAGACATTCCTGTAAACATGCAAGGATTTGGATCTATTGAGAAGGCTCTGCCTACATTGTCAAGCCTACTAAAGAAGCATTGGCCAAAACAAAACTTGAAACGAGAACGATCATCTTTAGACAAGGAAGTTGATTCAGAGGAGGTCATGGATTCTGAGAGTGGTTCTGGGGAATCTTCTTCCAAAACACCAAGCAATGTCTGGACACCTCCTCAACTGGGATCAGGTGATTCAGGTGCGATATTTAGCATTTTGACCCCAGGAGTAACATGATTGATGGCAATAAATGTGAGAGATTATGTTGTTCCAAGACAAGCTTCTTCATCCTGTGGATGCCTTTTTTCACCAATGCATCCAAGTGAATTATGGGAAACTGTTCAGAATCCCAATGAGTTATACATGTGTGTGTGTGTGTGGGGGGGGGGGGGGGAAGGGCAGGGGGTTAGGGTTAGGGTTAGGGTTGGGGGGGGCAGGAAATGAGTTGGGGCAGGAAATGAGTTGGGGCAACTTGCAAATTAAAATACTTTTAGGCTAGTATTTTAATATGCAAGAATGGTAGATCACATGTTCAAAAATTCTTACTCAGCTTATGTCACAGAATCTAACTAGTAGAGCTCCAACAACAATGATTCTCTAGACCTTTTGGCTAAGGCAGAGATAGGCAAAACTCTCAACAAGCTGTCCCACGATTAGAAGAATCCCCAAAGGATTCGTCCTCTGCATGTCAATTCTCCAATCTGGTCTCTAAAGAGCAACAGTTGGTTGTCTGGTACAAATGGTCATGTCCATAACTCAGAGTTTATATTTGCTGAGACACCTTTACCTACAAAATCAGGCCTGCCCCATAAACAGTCATTAAAGCCAAATCCAAAGCCCAAACAACCATTCTCAGATGGCAAAGTTGATCCAGAGGAGGTGAACTGGGATAGTGATCATTATGATTATTATAGTGGTTCTGGGAAATCTTCTCTGGAAAGGTTTGAAGCTGAAGAGGCAAATTGGAATGTTGGATCATCTTTGGATTTTGAATTGGGACCAAGGGTAACAGGTGTGACTTCAAATTACTGTCAGTACTTACAAGGGGTGTGGGTGTGTGCAGAATAAGAAAGTGGCCAACAGATCAGGGGAGATTGGGTAACCATATGAGAACCTACTGGTTTTTGTGCAAGACTGTCCTTTCCAAGTTGGCTGAGGACTTTGTGGTTGATCGTTATGTTAAACCAGCTGTACTCGCTAAGGTCGACCCTCGGAAGTTTGGCACTGTTCCCGGTTCAAGCACCACCGAAGCCCTAATTAGTATGACTCATGCCTGGTACAGTGCTACTGACGGTAACGGGGCGTCTGTGCGGGTGATTCCCTTCGATTTTAAAAAGCCTTTGACCTAATCGACCACCAGATTTTGGTCAAGAAGCTGGGTACATATAACATCCCCAATGCTGTCATCTCATGGATTATCGACTTTCTCACCTCGCGCAAACAGCGTGTTAAACTCGGCCACGACTGCTTCTCAGAATGGGGCGCGGTCCCAGCGGGAGTTCCTCAAGGTACAAAACTGGGGCCGTGGCTGTCTACCATCATGATCATCGAGCTGGATGTTCCTGGCATCGATCTCTGGAAGTATGTTGACGATACTACTATTTCGGAGACGATAAGCAAGAACCAAAACAGTCACATTCAAGCTGCTGTTGACACCCTAGCAAGCCGTGCGACCGAGGATAAGTTTCAACTAAACGAGACGAAATGCAAATAACTGCTCATAAACTTTAACTCTAACAACACTACTTCTTTAGATCCAGTTGTTGTTAATGGAAAGCCCATTGACCTAACTACTAGTGCCAAAATACTAAGCCTTAACATCTTTAATGATTTGAAATGGAATTGTCACATTAACTCCATTGTGAAGAAAGCTAAAAAGCGCTTGTATTGCTTATCTCAGCTTAAACGCTCTGGTCTTGGTACGCGTGAGTTAGTCCAGTTCTTCTGCACTTGTATTCGTCCGATTACAGAGTATGCATGTCCTGTCTTCCATGACGACCTTCCCGTGTACCTCTCCAACGAACTTGAAGAAATACAAAAGCGGGCTACGCGCATTATTTTTCCTCTTTACTCATATAATGAGACCTTGGCTGAATCAGGCCTCACTAAACTTTCAGATCGCCGCCAGAAACTAGTTGATAAACTATTTAAGAATGTTTTACAGAATGAACAGAACAAGCTCCATGAACTTCTTCCTACTCGCAACACATGTACCTTTAACCTAAGAAATATGCGGAAGTTTACGCCAGTTTTTAAGACGAACAGGTTTCGTAATAACGGCTGATAGTTTCGAAAGAAACTGTTTGAGGCTACGTCGGTAGGAGTAACGAAATAATTTGGATTTATCAACAAAGTTGAAATGGTAAATTGGCCACCGTAACGATTACAAAAGCTGACGTTTCGAGCGTTAGCCCTTCGTCAGAGCGAATAGAGGAATTGTGGGTTGTGTGTGCTTTTAAAGGCAGAAAATGGAGCTGCGTTATTGGTGGGAAAATGGCAACGAGAAAAACATGAATAAATTACGTATATGTGCACGATCCTTCGCAGTAAAGCACTATTTTAAGCAATAGTGAAAATCAGACCTGAAAAAAATTCAGGCCTGTACGGGATTCGAACCACTGACCTCTGCGATAGTGCAGCGCTCTACCAATTGAGCTAACAAGCCAACTGGGAGCAGGCCATCAAATTAATTCGACATAAACCCGTAGATGATAAATCAAACAACAAATAGATATGAAATACATATATATGAACTGCGGTTATGAAACGTATATGTGCACGATCCTTCGCAGTAAAGCACTATTTTAAGCAATAGTGAAAATCAGACCTGAAAAAAATTCAGGCCTGTACGGGATTCGAACCACTGACCTCTGCGATAGTGCAGCGCTCTGCCAATTGAGCTAACAAGCCAACTGGGAGCAGGCCATCAAATTAATTCGACATAAACCCGTAGATGATAAATCAAACAACAAATATATATAAAATACATATATATGAACTGCGGTTATGAAACGTATATGTGCACGATCCTTCGCAGTAAAGCACTATTTTAAGCAATAGTGAAAATCAAACCTGAAAAAAAAAAAAAAAAAAATTCAGGCCTGTACGGGATTCGAACCACTGACCTCTGCGATAGTGCAGCGCTCTACCAATTGAGCGAACAAGCAAACTGGGAGCAGGCCATCAAATTAATTCTACATAAACCCGTAGATGATAAAGCAAACAACAAATATATATGAAATACACATATATATGAACTGCGGTTATGAAACGTATATGTGCACGATCCTGGCCTGCTTCCAGTTGGCTTGTTAGCTCAATTGGTAGAGCGCTGCACTATCGCAGAGGTCAGTGGTTCGAATCCCGTACAGGCCTGAAATTTTTTTCAGGTCTGATTTTCACTATTGCTTAAAATAGTGCTTTACTGCGAAGGATCGTGCACATATACGTTTCATAACCGCAGTTCATATATATGTATTTCATATATATTTGTTGTTTGATGAATAAATTAGTGGAATGAAAAGCGTTCGTTGATCCCTGTGGGATTTAGACTGCCGGCTTGAAAGATGAGCTTTTGTTCAAGATTTTTGCGGCTTTCCGTGCTACCTAAGTGCAAGGAAAGACCGCAGATTGCCATAATCATTCTAAGCAACATATGGCAATCTGCGGTCTTTCCTTGCACTTAGGTAGCACGGAAAGCCTTAAAAATCTTGAACAAAAGCTCATCTTTCAACCGGCAGTCTAAATCCCACAGGGATCAACGAACGCTTTTCATTCCACAAATTTATTCATGTTTTTCTCGTTGCCATGTTCCCACCAATAACGTAGCTCCATTTTCTGCCTTTAAAAGCACACACAACCCACAATTCCTCTATTCGCTCCGACGAAGGGCTAACACTCGAAACGTCAGCTTTTGTAATCGTTGCGGTGGCCAATTTACCATTTCAACAACTTTGTTGATATATCCAAAAGGTTTCGTAATAGTTTTATTACCTAAAATGCCCTTAAGGCTTGAAAGGTTTTATACAACCTTTTTTTTTTTTTTTTAGAACATATATTTAGTGTTCTTATTGCTGTTTTAATACGTTTAGTCTATTTAACGTAATTATCAATGTTTGAAACTTGCATAACTGCTGCTTTTCATATGGCAAATTTCGCAGGTAGCCTGTGCTTAGCAGCAATCCTGGATAAGTGCTCATTAGGGATATTGGGGTTAGGTTGTGTATATGAAGTTTTGCTGTATAACTGTTCTGCAAGGCTGTGCACTAAGAAAAATTGAAGAGAGCCCAGTGCTCAGAAACTGTGAAATCCAGGATGCCCAGCATATGCTTTTTATGAAAAAACTAAGATTCCTGGGTCAGCCAAGAACAAATGTATGGTGGCCCATCATTGTCACTATAATTTTGATCGTGGGGATTTGATTTACAATTATTACTGCTATTATTATTATTATTTTGAAATAGCAATGGAAGAAAAAACTAAATTAAAAGTAATGTAAAACTGAAAAGCCAAATCAAACGTAAAATACAATTTACGACCAACAAAAAAATTAAAACAAATATTGAAATAGAACTGAAAATCAAAAGGAAAGTCAAAATCAAAAGTTAAGTTGCTTTGGCAGCATGGCCCATCCTTGTCACTACCATTATCCTTTGTGGAAGTTGACAACTTTGGTCTTGCGTATGACGCCATAATTACGCACCTTTGCTTGCCTTTGCGTGGCAAACTTCGACGCGATGACTACAAAGTGGGAAAAGTTTGCCGCAAAACAGAAGCAAAAGCGTACTAAAACAGAATGTAACGACACTAAAATTTCAAAAGCCAAGCGGCTAGCAACTAACAAGCGCAGGGAACGCAGAAAAGTCAGACGTCAAACACGTTCAACTATCAAAATAGAGGCGAACAAAACGCACATAAAAAAAACCTCTCAAATAAAGAACTTACAAACGACCAGATTCATTTACTGGCAAAAAGGCTTAAATTCATTCTAACACCCGTTACAAAACAAAAACAGATCAGACAACAACTATTCCGTGACTTTGATCAGTTCGCAAGGAGAATGCGTCTGATTTACATATTCCGAGGGGAGGACAGAAAAACCCATCCCTGCCACGTCAAATCTACGTGGATACCACAAATACAAAAATCAGTAGCCCTTGAAAGCTATTTAGACGAGGTTAAAAGTGACCTTTCAGAAATAGAGCTCAGAAATCAAGCTCCAAGTATATTGATCAAAGTCGTGTAGCATAAAATCTATGATTTCAGACCTTTTTAATCCTTGTTGAACGTATTTTTCAAGTGCTTCTTTTAGATCGTGATCATCGCTCTGTTGTCCTCTGTTGTCTCTTGCCGCTCTGTTGTCCGCCATGTTATCGAAGCTGCGCCTTCTGGGTAGCAGGGCAGGCAAAGGATCATGGTTGTGACAAGGATGGGCCACGCTGCCAAAGCAACTTAACTTTTGATTTTGACTTTACTTTTGATTTTCAATTCTCTTCAATATTTATTTTAGTATTTTTGTTGGTCGTAAATTGTATTTTACTTTTGATTTGGCTTTTCATTTTTACATTACTTTTAATTTTAGTTTTTTTCTTCCATTGCTATTTCGAAATAATAATAATGATAGTAATAATAATAATAATAATAAATCAACTCCACATGATCAAAATTATAGTGACAATGATGGGCCACCATACAAATGTAAGGCGCCATGGGATCACCGGTCGCTGCTAGACCACAGCCCTGGTGCTGGATTGTGCAGTAAGAGCTCTACCAGTTCCGAAACCTAGCCAGGGAATGGTATGGTGTACTTGGATAGGTATACATGCAGGGAAAAGTAACTCACTGTGCCTCTCTCCTCTAATGAGTTTACTTGTAAATCGGCATCAGTTGACAGTTAGGAAACTGACAAAATGCAGAGGGGCTCTTTAGAACACATGGTTGCATACCGGTGAGCAGGATAAGCTCGGACAATTTGTACCACATTAGGCATTGAATAGCTTAACTTAACTTTTCTTAAGTTGATTAACAAGAGAGGGGGGAAAAGACCCTAAAGGAAATTATCTGCTATTTTCAAACTCCAGAACCCACTGATCCTGAAAATGTCAAACACAGAAAACAATCAAGAAGATATCATTTTGAAATTCTGGCTCATCTTGTTCTCTTCTTGTTTGTTTTCTGTGTTTGACGTTTTCAGGATCAGTGGGTTCTGTAGTTTGAAAATAGCAGATAATTTCCTTCAGGGTCTTTTTCCCTTCCCTTGTCAGTTTATTATCCAGAAGAACAATCAGAGAAAACTACTAAGGTGAAATTAAATTAAATCAGGTAATGAACCATTTGAGGTGCGTGTCTCTGAAGTTCGCTGGAGTGGTATGTCTTTGGCACACGACAGACGTCATGATGATGTTTCTGGTAGAGGAAAAGATAAGCCAAAAAATAGCACGGAAAAATCAGGTGGCCTTTCAATGGTGGTGACCATGCTGCAAGCAATTTTCATTGTGGGTGGAATTTTGTTGGTTGTAATGGTGACTGCTTTCTTTGTTTTTGCTTGGTAAGTTGAAATGTTATAATTCTCTCCCCTCCTTTAGATTTGCCGTTCTTTTAAAACAACATCAAATTTCTTTTGAACCTTCCCTGTGCTTACATGAAGGACTGAAACCTCTAAAATGAACACACAGAGAAATAATTAGATCAGACAGCATGACACACCACAAAAAGGCATGATGCATGTCCAGAAATTTTCCACTTTTTGAGCGTGCAGGCAAATGATGCTCATGACTAAAATAATTTGTGGTGTTTTTTAGTTAGGGTTGCATTTTTGGGGCCTTATTGTTTAGTGGGGGTTTTGTTGGATTAATAGGGCAAGACTTTTTTGCTGTTTACAAATGTAGTAATATAAGCAGCTCTGCATCAGGGCCGTAGCTAGCATGAGGCAAGACCAGGCAATTGCCACGTCTTAATTTTGGCCTTTTTTTAATTTTTTTTCTTAAAGATTGACTTTTCTGAAGAAAAATGCCACGGAAAATCCTTAAAAGACCATTTCTAAACCTCTAGATTTCAAAGTTTTCTGGGGGGCATGCCCCCAGACCCCTCTAGCGGCTCGTACCTTCGGCGCTCGAAACTTGCCTCGTCTTGTCCTGAAATCTGGCTACAACCCTGTTCATACGGGTTAGATGGAATATACCTATTTCCAAGAGCTTCAAATAGTTCCATAGATGCATTTACATACTGTCTCATGTATTCATTTTAAGAAAATGACTCACTATGGGGAGACAGAGATGAGATTTTGATGATGAGCCCCTTTTTTGAAAAACTGCATGGAATTCCAAGCTTGACATTGATTTTTTTTGGGTGTGTTTGTATGTGTGTTTCTGTTTTCATACACAGGCCTGTAAGGAAATATTATTTGCATCTGTGCCGACAAATGGACAAAGATCGAGAATCTGGGCAGAATGTGGAGCTCACAAGTATCAGAGTTGATAGGGTCCACCTCCCAGAGCATGAGTATGAAATGCCTCTACCCCCTCCCCCCTTGAAGAAAGTTACCACGGCTTACACTCCCAAGTCAGCTCCAGGTACTTGAAGCAAAGAGTAGAATCAATTTAGGGCAAGTAAATGCTCTGACTTTTCTGCAGAAATATTCAGTTCTGAGAGGCGAAGAACTTTGCTGTTTCAGGACTGAAGCTTAGGTAGCGCCGCTTCAGACAATTGTGTCGATCTAAGGGAAATATAGAAATACTCTCTAGTTGATAACAGTTACTGTTAGTAATAATGATAATAATGGACGACTGTATTCAGCATTTTTACAAGGGGGCTCTTCATCCAGTTAAAAAGTACATCTGCTAGAAATACAAATAAATTACGTATTTATCATTCTTCAACAGTTTATAATTTAGCTCTCATACTCTAACTCCCATAAGACAGAATATCTCCTTAGGGCTGATTTACACGGTACAACTTTATTGCATACAACAAACTTACCTCTCGACCCAGAGTCAGGCATCACCCACACACTCCACGTAGTTTACTTGGTCTTTACTCCACGTTTTTATTGGCTCTCTGTGAGGCCACTTTTGTTCTGATTATATCGGATCGCGTATTGATCCTTTCGTTTTAACTTGCGCTCAAAGTTGCTGGAAATTTGGTCAATTTGATGAGAGCACGCTGTGGTCTGCAGAGTAATGAACATCTGACCACCAGGACTGTAGAAGGCACCACCCATCAACACGAGGAAAGGAAGGCCGCGGATGTGATGGCTAACGACAAGAAGAGGGACTCGCGAAATTATGAAACGAGGAAGCTCATCAAGGAACAAAGTTCCCAAAGGAGAAACTCGCTGGTTGACAGCATTATAATTGCTAAATCCATCATTGGCGACTGTGCAAAGAATAAAAAGTTCGAGAAGAAGGCCTCACGACGAAGACACATTATCAAGGAGTGCTGCTTAGGTCCTGAGTCAGACAAAGGATTGAATGAAAAAACTGTGTCTTTTGCCGATGAATTGGAGACTGCCTGTTCAGTGATTGCACCAGACTCTCCCTATAGGGAGAGGTTGCAACATTCCAAGGAGAAACGTCGAGCAATTAAGGAGCAGACTTCTGGCAAGAGGAGAGCATCGCTTTCAGACGATATAGAGATTGCAAAATCCATTATTCTGGAGAGCCCAAAGAGATATACCCTTCCACTCAACTTGGTTCAAGAGGTACTGTAAAGTTCAAGTTGTGATAGTTTCACGTTACTGTAGAGAACAATTTCAAGGTTTTCTTGAAACGAAAGGTCAAAATTCTGAGCTCATAAGGTTTGCTCACGTAAGGTTCTATGCAAACAGATGTCAGACCACGGGGATCCCATAGATAGGTCGTACTTGGTCGCAATTTCGGTGTCTCATAGAATTTTCCTTTCACTCGATTTACAGATGATCAACTTGGGCATGGAACCCAAGGACTATGTCAGCTACTATGAGTTAGACTTCGCCAAGCCCGTTTCACCTGATAAAGTCGTCCAAAATGTCTAAAGGTGAGTTTTGCTTGCTTCATCTAGCTCTAGGCCCAGTTGTTCAAAGAGTAGATAACACTATCCAACGGATAAATCCCTGTTCAGCGAATTATTGTCATCAAAATGTACTCCCCTGTCTAACTGTTAGAGAGTTATCTATGCGATAGCGTTACTCACCCTTCAAACAACCTTGGGCCTGTGGTTTTCCTTAAGAGGAAGACGTCAGATAACGTGATGTTTAAGCTTCAAGAATCACTGGTGCTGCTACAAATTCATTAAACAAATCGACCTCGATTATCCATTTTTTACCAAAATGGTAAAAAACTGGAAAGAAATCGTTAGGCATTGCACTGCGAAATTCCGAGTCAGACAGCGAAAAACCTATAAATAAAGGAAATAAGTTTCTAGAGAAACTCTGGTGCTGCGTCGGTGGGGGTGGGGGTGAGGGGGGGGGGGAGTATAGCCAGATAATTTTTTTTATCAACCGAGTTGATAATGTAAAATGACTACTGTAAAGAATTAAAAAGCTGGTGTTTCGAGCGTTAACCCCTCGTCCAAGCGAAAGACGAAGTGCTGACGCTCGAAACTTCTGTCAGTTTTTAAACTCTTTACGGTGGCCAAGTTATATCAACTCAGTTGATTAAATCAAATTACAACGTAAAACTTGACCTTGTTGTACTAATAACCTTCTTTGTTCTTGACAGATGCCTTGGACTGTGAAAGATGTTGCTTGTGAGAAGTCTCTATCATTCATTTTTTTTCGTCACTTTGTATTTTTTTGTTTTTTATTCTTCGTGTCATATCTTACTCTTCCTGATTTCCTGAACTGGAATCTTAGTTAACACTTCTGACTGACAAAAGAAAGGAAATCCAAAGCATACTGTGTACACTTAAAACCAATATTATTACCTCTTTTCAGTCGCGTTGATTCGAACTTAAATTTGGTGCGTTGGCACACTTCTCTTTTTTCCTTGATAAGGAAAGATGGGGAAGAGAAATATGTAAGAGATTCTTTGTTTTCAATTTCGAAATGTACGGACAGTATCGGTAATTTCAAGGCCAGTAATGGAAGGCTCTGTATTATTTGTTCTTGTTCCTTGATACGTTTCTAATAAAGAAGAAAGTTGTTACCTACTTGTTTGAATGTTTGAGGACTGGAACACAACGGCAAATTCCGTTTGTTCTTTTATGAATTAGTCAACCTTAACAAACACAGTATTTTCGTAAATACTGAAACGCGAATTTCCTCTAAAAGGTTCCCTGCGAATTTTCTCTAGAAATTAGAGACTCACTAACGTTCCCAGTGAATCAGTCCGTGAAATATGAATTCAAACGATGGCTGCTTTGAAACTTCTTCGAAATCTCACGCAAATTTCGTTTCGGACCGAAGTTCGTCGAAAAGGCTAGAATTTTGTCAAATTTCGTCGACGGGCGTTTGCATACCTTTTGCACAATACTGTATACTGAAAATGTTTACCGGATCGAGTGTCCGGGTTCGTACCCCCGGCAGTGACATTGTGTTGTGTTCTTAGGCAAGACACTTTACTCTCACAGTGCCTCTCTTCACCCACTCTTGTAGAAATGGGTACCGGCAATTTAATGCTGGGGGGGTAACCCTGCGATGGACTGGCATCCCATCCAGGGGGGAGTAGAAATACTCCTAGTCGCTTCATGCCACAGAAACCGGAGTTAAGCACCGGCCTAATGGGCCACTAGGCTCGTAAACAGACTTTACCTTACTTGTTACGCGGCGCTGGTTGATATCGTGGCAAACGATCACTTGGATTTTAACGACGCAAACTGGGGTCACGTTATCGAAAACACAAGCGCGACTGCGACAAAGAACCTGCGCGCGCTGAGCCTTTTCCATAATTCTGTTTGATAAGAATAGCATCAAAAGTTGCAGAAGAAGTAAAACACCACAAAAATACCAAAGAAAAAGGGAAAAAATTCTCCTGTTAGCTTGAATGTCGCGTTCTGCACAAGACCACGCAGCAACCAATCACGTTAATTGTCAAAAATGACTGTTTCTAAATTGGCAATTAACCTTTATGACGTCACATTTCTGTGACTTTTCTTTCGGAGAGCCTCGGAGTTATTTATGCAGAGATGATTTCCTAAAAAAATGAGATGAGAGTGATTTGGATCGTGATTTTTGCTTTTGCAATTGCCGCATTTGGCAAAGGTTAGTTGCATTTCTACTTTATTTGAGTAATTTTCGAAATTTGACGAGATTTCTATTTACTTTGTGGCCCGAGTAAAGGGCGCGAAGACGGAAAAATATGGTGCATGTTATTTTTGTTGTTTGTGTCACTTTGAATTCCTTGCCGAGAACCTCAGGTTTATTTTGTAACTAGATGGACAATAGGAGCTATTCCTAGCGTACCCATCTCAAATATAGCTGTCGCTAAGTCTAAGACATCTGAAATTCAGGCAGCAACAACGAAAAAGCTAATCGATGAAAATTAGCCGTGAGAATAGGCGGGGTAAAAGTGAAGTATGTCGATTCGCTCTTTTTCTCCCTCCCTCCTTTTTTAAAAGGTAAAACAGAGGAAATCTTACCACTAAAGACCTACTCATACAAAAAAAAAAAATAATAAATCGAAATAGTTAGCTTTTGTCCCACCAAAGGTACCAGTCATTTCTTTTCACTTGCTAGAACCACAAACGCTGAGAAATATATAAAATGGATCAAGACTTTTAGAAATCGTCTTCAGATTGGAGAGATATATTTAACCAATAACAACGAATGTGTAGAAAAAAGAGGTCAGTCAAAACACCAAAGTGGTAAAAGTGGTAAAAGTGAACGTTATTTGAAATCTAACCTATGTAGGCCAGAGGCGTATACGTAGCGGCACAGAAACGATCTTTTGAAACGACAATCCTGGCATACGTTTGTTTTATCTGTAGGAGATTCTCTACCATCAACAAGTCTCAAAGAGACAGGTAGCTTTCCCGTGTTTTCATTGAAGCCTCTTCAAAACAGGCTCTATGACAGCACAGAGGATTTTACTGGAACTGTCCAAGATGCCAGTAGAACAACATCTACCCGTGATGGGATTACCGACAGCGGAGGGCCAACTCTTCCAGCTAAATTGAAGAAATCATTTAACATCGGAAAGAATATCTTGAGGAGAGGGGAGAACCTACTAAAATCATTAAAAAAATTAAAAAAGGTAAGGTCAATTTACGAGCCTTAAAGGTTCACCCTCTCAGAGTTTATCTCAGCTTCTGTAACATGAGTCTATTTGGAGTGTTGATACTCTCAGTAGCATTTGCCCTGCCCAGAGCACAACCCCATGTTTCGTCTCTTGTGGCTCACCGATGCAGTGTTCTGGAAGTCTTCGATGAAGTATTGTTCTACTGTATCACACACATGACGGCTTCTCGAAAGCTTTTTGGCTCCCTGTTTGTGCATGGTGTTTTGTAAATCTTTTCATATTTTGATGCAATGGTTATGACATGATGTAGTATCTTTGTTTGATATTTACTTCAAGGTTGCTCTTCCTAATGACAAAGTGAGTTCTAGTGAGACTCAGCACTTTCAATCTGAACCCTTCACCCAGAGGGGGTCTGGTGAGGGTCAGAATCCAGATCCAGAGGCTACCACCAACTGGGCTTCTTATGAACTCGAATATGACGCGTCTGGTTCAGGGGAGCAGGAAGAAATGCAACGTGAGTCTGGAACTAGTGTGCGTCTGTTACTTTTCTGAGAATTGTAGGGTTCTGGTTTTACACGACGAATACTTTTCATTCCATGCTAAATGTAACTGCGAACACTGAGAAATCTTTATAACGGATCAAGATTTTTAGAAATCGTCTTCAGATTGGAGATATAAATTTAACCAACATGAACAAATGTGTAAAAACAAAATGAGAGGACAGTCAAAACACAAAAGAGGTAAAATGCACGTTCTATGAAATCTAACCTATAGAGGCTAGGGGTACCGGTGTAGCGGCACAAAAACGATTTTTGTAACGAAAATCCTGGCATGCGTTTGTTTTATCTGTAGGAGATTCTCTACCATCAACAAATCTCAAAGAGACAGGTAGCTTACCCGTGTTTTCATTGAAGCCTCTTCAAAACAAGCTCCATGATAGCGCAGATGATTATGCTGGAACTGGCCAAGATACCAGTGCAATTCCACCTACCCGTGACGGGATTACCGACAACGCCGGAGGGCCAACCCTTCGAGCTATATTGAAGAAATCGTTTAACATCGAAAAGAATATCTTGACAGGAGGGGAGAACCTACTAAAATTATCAAAAAAATTAAAAAAGGTAAGGTCAGTTTACGAGCCTTAAGGTTCATCCTCCCAGAGTTTATCCCACAGAGCTTCTTTAACACGAGGCTACTCGGAGTGTTGCTACTCCCAGCAGCATTTACCCAGCATGCCTCGGGGCACAACCCCACGACCCTGCCATGTTACAAGCCCGAAGTTTTTTGTCTCCGGACTTAGCACCCACTCTAATTCTTCAATCGGGAAGTTTTAGGATTCTGCTCTCTCTTGTAGACAAAACTGATCTTTAAAGCTGATCAGTAAAGGCATACATGGATAATTATTTTAGTTGTATGATTGAAAAAGATGTATAACCATTGTCGCTCTTGATTTTACTCCAGCTCAAAACATGAAAGTAATCTACAGAAAATATAACGTTAGCAAGTTAAAAGTGAAACGCCAGGCCTTCAAACTGTAGCTATAGATTTTCAGTCTAAATCTTATTATTACCACTGGACCATGTCGCTTATTCCTCGCTTTTTTGATAACGATGTGCTTTTTTTAGTTCTAATTATTTCGATGACGTGGTAATGATTTGATATAATGGCCTTGTTCTACTTCTACTTTTAGGTTAATAATAATAATATCTAGAACACAAATTTGTGGTTCTAATTCTGGCTTTGCATCTTTTGGCTCTCCCTTGTAGTGTTCTAGAAGTTTTCGGTAGTGTGGCTTGTAGATAGCTTATTGGTACGCTATTTGTTGGATCACAGAGTTTTTTTGAGGCTTTTTTTTTTTTATTTTGATGATGTAGTCATGATAAGATATATTGGCTATGCTCCACTTCCACTGAAAGACCACTCCTCCCATTGATAAATTGTTCTCGTTGACAGCTTGTAGAAAGCTTTTTGCCTCGCTATTTGTGAATGGCGTTTTATAAATCTTTTCTTATTTTGATGCTATGGTTATAACAAGATATATTATCTTTGTTTGACAATCACTTTAAGGTCACTCCTCCTGATGAAAATGTGAGTTCTGGTGAGACTCAGCTCTTTCAATCTAAGGCCTACATCCAGAGGGGCTCTGGTGGGGGTCAAAATCAGGATCCAGAGTCTAGCCCCGACTGGGCTTCTAATGAACTCGAATATGACGCTTCTGGCTCAGAGGAGCAGGAAGAAATGCAACGTGAGTCTGGAACTAGTGTGCATCAGTTACTATTCTGAGAATTGTAAGCTTCTAGTCTCACACGACAACAAACACCTTTCATTCATACTAAATACAATTGTGAACGCTAAGAAATATCGAAAATGGATCACAATTTTTAGAAATCGTGTTCAGATTGGAGAGGCATAATTAATAAATAACGAATGTGTAAAGGAAAGAGGACGGTCAAAACACCGGCAAAGGAGTAAAATGCACGTTTTTTGAAATCTAACCTATGTTGGCCTGGGGCCGAGGTAGCGACACAAAAATGATCTATTTTGTAACTACAATCCTCGCATGTGTTGTTTCATCTATAGGAGATTCTTTACCATCAACAAATCTCAAGGAGGCAAGTAGCGTCCCCTTGTTGTCATTGAAGCCTCTTCAAAACAGGTTCTATGACAGCACAGATGATTTTACTGGAACTGGCCAAGATGCCAGCGGAACAACATCTACCCGTGATGGGATTACCGACAGCGG
Organism: Stylophora pistillata; assembly: GCF_964205215.1. Taxonomy (NCBI): domain Eukaryota; kingdom Metazoa; phylum Cnidaria; class Anthozoa; order Scleractinia; family Pocilloporidae; genus Stylophora; species Stylophora pistillata. Next base: position 2,285,703 of record NC_142523.1, read on the forward strand.
ACGGCCAACCCTTCCAGCTAAAGCGAAGAAATCGTTTAACATCGGAAAGAATATCTTGATGAGAGGGGAAAACCTACTAAAATCATTAAAAAAATTTAAAAAGGTAGGGTGAATTTCGAGCCTTAAGGTTCATCCTCTCAGAGCTTATGCCAGCTTCTGTAGCACGAGTCCACTCGGAGCGTTGCTATTTCCAGTAGCATTTACCCTGCTGAGGCATAACCCCATATTCCGTATTTTGTGACTCACCAATGCATTGTTCTGAAAGATTTCGGCAGAGCATTGTTCTACTTTATCCCCTACACAATAGCTTATAGTAAGCTTTTTTGGCTCACTGTTTGTGTGTGGCATTTTTAAACTCTTCTTATTTTGATGCTCTGGGTATGACAAGATATAGTATCTTTGTTTGATATTTACTTTAAGGTTACCTCTCCTAATGACAAAGTGAGTTCTGGTGAGAGTCAGCCCTTTGAACCTGAACCCTTCACCCAGAGAGGATCTGGTGAGGGTCAAAATCCGGATCCAGAGGCTACCCCCAACTGGGCTTCTAATGAACTCGAATATGACGCGTCTGGTTCAGGGGAGCAGGAAGAAATGCAACGTGAGTCTGGAACTAGTGTGCGTCTGTTACTTTTCTGAGAATTGTAGGGTTCTGGTTTTACACGACGAATACTTTTCATTCCATGCTAAATGTAACTGCGAACACTAAGAAATCTTTATAACGGATCAAGATTTTTAGAAATCGTCTTCAGATTGGAGATATAAATTTAACCAATATGAACAAATGTGTAAAAATAAAATGAGAGGACAGTCAAAACACAAAAGAGGTAAGATGCACATTCTATGAAATCTAACCTATAGAGGCTAGGGGTACCGGTGTAGCGGCACAAAAACGATTTTTGTAACGAAAATCCTGGCATGCGTTTGTTTTATCTGTAGGAGATTCTCTACCATCAACAAATCTCAAAGAGACAGGTAGCTTACCCGTGTTTTCATTGAAGCCTCTTCAAAACAAGCTCCATGATAGCGCAGATGATTATGCTGGAACTGGCCAAGATACCAGTGCAATTCCACCTACCCGTGACGGGATTACCGACAACGCCGGAGGGCCAACCCTTCGAGCTATATTGAAGAAATCGTTTAACATCGAAAAGAATATCTTGACAGGAGGGGAGAACCTACTAAAATTATCAAAAAAATTAAAAAAGGTAAGGTCAGTTTACGAGCCTTAAGGTTCATCCTCCCAGAGTTTATCCCACAGAGCTTCTTTAACACGAGGCTACTCGGAGTGTTGCTACTCCCAGCAGCATTTACCCTGCATGCTCGGGGCACAACCCCACGGCCCTGCCGTGTTACAAGCCCGAAGTTTTTTGTCTCCGGACTTAGCACCCACTCTAATTCTTCAATCGGGAAGTTTTAGGATTCTGCTCTCTCTTGTAGACAAAACTGATCTTTAAAGCTGATCAGTAAAGGCATGCATGGATAATTATTTTAGTTGTATGATTGAAAAAGATGTATAACGATTGTCGCTCTTGACTTTACTCCAGCTCAAAACAGGAAAGTAATCTACAGAAAATATAACGTTAGGAAGTTAAAAGTGAAACGCCAGGCCTTCAAACTGTAGCTATAGATTTTCAGTCTAAATCTTATTATTACCACTGGACCATGTCGCTTATTCCTCGCTTTTTTGATAACGATGTGCTCTTTTTAGTTCTAATTATTTCGATGACATGGTAATGATTTGATATAATGGCCTTGTTCTACTTCTACTTTTAGGTTAATAATAATAATATCTAGAACACAGATTTGTGGTTCTAATTCTGGCTTTGCATCTTTTGGCTCTCCCTTGTAGTGTTCTAGAAGTTTTCGGTAGTGTGGCTTGTAGATAGCTTATTGGTACGCTATTTGTTGGATCACAGAGTTTTTTTGAGGCTTTTTTTTTCTTATTTTGATGATGTAGTCATGATAAGATATATTGGCTATGCTCCACTTCCACTGAAAGACCACTCCTCCCATTGATAAATTGTTCTCGTTGACAGCTTGTAGAAAGCTTTTTGCCTCGCTATTTGTGAATGGCGTTTTATAAATCTTTTCTTATTTTGATGCTATGGTTATAACAAGATATATTATCTTTGTTTGACAATCACTTTAAGGTCACTCCTCCTGATGAAAATGTGAGTTCTGGTGAGACTCAGCTCTTTCAATCTGAGCCCTACATCCAGAGGGGCTCTGGTGGGGGTCAAAATCAGGATCCAGAGTCTAGCCCCAACTGGGCTTCTAATGAACTCGAATATGACGCTTCTGGCTCAGAGGAGCAGGAGGAAATGCAACGTGGGTCTGGAACTAGTGTGCATCAGTTACTATTCTGAGAATTGTAAGCTTCTAGTCTCACACGACAACAAACACCTTTCATTCATACTAAATACAATTGTGAACGCTAAGAAATATCGAAAATGGATCACAATTTTTAGAAATCGTGTTCAGATTGGAGAGGCATAATTAATAAATAACGAATGTGTAAAGAAAAGAGGACGGTCAAAACACCGGCAAAGGAGTAAAATGCACGTTTTTTGAAATCTAACCTATGTTGGCCTGGGGCCGAGGTAGCGACACAAAAATGATCTATTTGTAACTACAATCTTCGCATGTGTTGTTTCATCTATAGGAGATTCTTTACCATCAACAAATCTCAAGGAGGCAAGTAGCGTCCCCTTGTTGTCATTGAAGCCTCTTCAAAACAGGTTCTATGACAGCACAGATGATTTTACTGGAACTGGCCAAGATGCCAGTGGAACAACATCTACCCGTGATGGGATTACCGACAGCGGACGGCCAACCCTTCCAGCTAAATTGAAGAAATCGTTTAACATCGGAAAGAATATCTTGATGAGAGGGGAAAACCTACTAAAATCATTAAAAAAATTTAAAAAGGTAAGGTGAATTTCGAGCCTTAAGGTTCATCCTCTCAGAGCTTATGCCAGCTTCTGTAGCACGAGTCCACTCGGAGCGTTGCTATTTCCAGTAGCATTTACCCTGCTGAGGCATAACCCCATATTCCGTATTTTGTGACTCACCAATGCATTGTTCTGGAAGATTTCGGCCGAGCATTGTTCTACTTTATCCCCTACACGATAGCTTATAGTAAGCTTTTTTTTTATTTTTAAACTCTTCTTATTTTGATGCTCTGGTTATGACAAGATATAGCATCTTTGTTTGATATTTACTTTAAGGTTATCTCTCCTAATGACAAAGTGAGTTCTGGTGAGAGTCAGCCCTTTGAACCTGAACCCTTCACCCAGAGAGGATCTGGTGAGGGTCAAAATCCGGATCCAGAGTCTATCACCAACTGGGCCTCTAATGAACTCGAACATGACACGTCTGGTTCAGGGAAGCAGGAAGAAATGCAACGTGAGTCTGGAACTAGTGAACATCAGTTACTTTTCTGAGAATTGTAGGGTTCTGGTTTTTACACAACGAGCACCTTTCATTCATGCTAAATAAAATATAGAAAACGGATCAAGATTGTTAGTTTTAAGATATACATTTAATAATCAATAGGAACGAATGTGTATGGAAAAGAGAACGGTCAAAACACCAAGGAAGTCAAATGCACGTTCTTTGAAATCTAACCTATGTAGGCCTGGGGCTACGGAAGCCGAAAAGGGACAATCCAGAAATATTTTTCAAATCCCGAAAAATATTTCAAATCGCAATATTTATTTTAAACTCACTGTCGAAAAGTTTGACAAATCCAAAGATATTTTGCAAATCCAAAAAAATATTTAGAAATCCAAAAAAAATTTTTTTAAAAATCTGAAAATATTTTGCGAATCCAAAAAAATTTTTTCAAAATCCGAAAATATTTTGCGAATCCAAAAAAATATTTTGAAATCCAAAAAGATTTTTTCAAAAGCCGAAAATATTTTGCAAATCCAAAAAAAATTTTGAAATTCGAAAAAATTTTGTGCTAAATGGGAACACTAAGAACTGTAGTACGATCGAATCAGCGCGCGTGGCGCAAGCTGAAAGCAATCAAGACAACTTAACGATCGAGACAGTGAAAAAAATAGCTGTACATCTACCAAGGCGAATGATTGAAAAAAGACGCAATCCCTGATGTGCGTACTCATTTTAAACAAACTGAGACATTTCTGTATACACACTATAGTTCCTGTCACCCACAAGGAATTAAAAGAGACTTCATAAAAGGGGAGACCCTTAGACTTCTAAGAACAAACTCCTCTCAAACAATATTTGAGGAGAAAATTACAAATGAAGCGCATTTGCTAAAGAGAGGCTACCGAGAGGACCTCCCTAGCACAACCCTCTCAGAAGTGAATTAAAAAACAGGAAATTAGCTCTTCAACAGAAACAAGAGACGAACCAACGAATCTTGCCTTTTGTGTCACACAATACCAACCATCAGTGCCAAACCTAAAGCAAATTCTCATGAGACACTGGTATTTAATAGAAACACAACCACTACTCAACGAAATATACAAAAATCCGTTTCTCGTATCTTACAAAAGAGGACGGTCGCCTAAAGACATACTCAATGGGGCCAAAATTTGAATAGGCTACTTTAAACACGCGCTGGGGAGTCGTGTAGGCCTGTCAACCTCATTTTACAACAATTTCTCGTCTAACTATTTCCCTAACAGTGTGTTCTGAATGAAGGTGGTTTCTTTGTAACCCATAGTGACGTAGCCTTCTCTTCAAAGTCCTCACGTTCATTGAAATCCCATGGTATTCTGCCAGAAGGTGAACAATGGTCTCGTAACGAAATCCCTTATTAAAGTAATGCTCTATAGCCAATCTTTCGTCTCCCGAGCTGGACAACACGCTTTCCTCTTCACGCCATTTTAGTGTTCCACAACAACGGCAGAATGTTTCATTGTTCCCACATTCTCTTCCACATTTATGACAGAACATGTTCTATCCTCGTTCCTTCGCCATTTTGTATGCGGGATGATGCGGGATATGGCAAGAAAACGCTGGGTGACTGCTGGTGCAAATAGCACGTGACAAAATATGTTTTTGGATTTGCAAAATATTTTCGGATTTTGAAAAAATTTTTTTTGGATTTCAAAATATTTTTTTGGATTCGCAAAATATTTTCGGATTTGAAAAAAATTTTTTGGATTTCTAAACATTTTTTTGGATTTGCAAAATATCTTTGGATTTGTCAAACTTTTCGACAGTGAGTTTAAAATACATATTTCGATTTGAAATATTTTTCGGGATTTGAAAAATATTTTTGGATTGTCCCTTTTCGGCTTCCGTATGGGGCCGAGGTAGGGACACAAAAAATGATCTTTTTCTAACGAAAATCCTCGCATACGTTTGTTTTATCTGTAGGAGATTCTCTAGCATCAAGTCTCAAAGAGACAAGAAGCTTCCCCGTGTTTTCATTGAAGCCTCTTCAAAACAGGCTCCATGACAGCGCAGTTGATTATATTGGAACTGGCCAAGATACCAGTGGAACAACATCTACCCGTGATGGGATTACCAACAGCGGAGGGCCAACCCTTCCAGCTAAATTAAAGAAATCGTTTAACATCGGAAAGAATATCTTGAGGAGAGGGGAGAACCTACTAGAATCATTAAAAAAATCAAAAAAGGTAAGGTCAGTTTACGAGCCTTAAGGTTCACCCTCTCAGAGCTTATCTCAGCTTCTGTGGCACGAGTCTCCTCGGAGTGTTGCTACTTCCCGTAGCATTTACCCTGCTGGGGCACAACCCCATGTTCCGTATTTTTTGGCGCACCACTGCAGTGTTCTGGAAGATTCCGGTGGAGCATCGTTCTACTTTATCACCTATATGACAGCCTGTGGAAAGCTTTTCGGCTCCTTATTCGTGTATAGTGTTTTTTAAAACTTTTCTTATTTTTATGCTCTGGTTATGACAAGATATAGTATCCATGTTTGAAATTTACTTTAAGGTCACTCCTCCTAATGACAAAGTGGGTTCTGGTGAGACTCAGCTTTTTGAACCTGAACTCTTCGTCCGGAGGAAAACTGGTGAGGGTCAAAATCCGGATCCAGAGTCTATCACCAACTGGGCTTTTAATGAACACGAATATGACGCTTCTGGTTCCGCTGGGGAGCAGGAAGAAATGGAACGTGAGTCTGAAATTAGTGTGCATCAGTTACTTTTCTGAGATTTGTAGGGTTCTAGTTTTACACAACGAACACCTTTCATTCATACTAAATACGTTAAAGACAGGAAACTATCACCTTTTTTCCGGACAAAGTCATCGAGGGTGGTACAATATCTTTGGATAGCGATATTGTAAAATTTCGAGACAGCTTCTTAGAACTCCCACGCATCATTTTTCTAGTAAAACAGTGCAAACACTTTGTCGAACTACGGCATCATACGTATAAAACATGGTTAGTTATGCGTAACAATTACATGCTTAGCTAGAAAGGACAAGTGTTGATGTATTCCTTTTTTAATAACATGCCATCTATTTTCTGTCACCTTTCACGATATAGAACCTAACAATTATGGTGACTGGGGCATTGATACCACTGAACAGTTTAATTCTGGTTCTGAATTTGGTCACTATTTGAAATCTGCGTGGCTTCCACATATTAAAACTGAAAAGGATGTTCAATGGAGCTCTGTTGCCCCCAGAGGTACCCAACAACACACTAAAACCAACAGGGAATCTATAAGATCTGGAGAGCCTCAATATGTTGAGCCTGGCCGTTACATTGAGAGTGACCCTGGTGTCCATCTAGACACTGAACGAGGCACTCAACAAGACACTGAAGCCGACTTGGTATCTGGAGAGCCTCGATATCTTGAGCCTAGCCATTATATTGAGGGGGACTTTGGTGCCCATCTAGACACTGATCAAAACACTAAAAAAGACACTGAAGCCGACGTGGGATCTGGAGGGCCTCAATATCTTGAGCCTGAACGTTTTCTTGTGAGGAAATATCGCGCCTCGGTAGACACTGAAAAAGACACTGAAGCCTATTTGGGATCTGAAGAGCCTCAATATATTGAGCCTGACCGTTATATTGAGAGGGGCTCTGGTGCTCCTCTAGATACTGAAAAAGACACTGAAACCAACGTGGGATCCGGAGAGCCTGGACATCTTGAGACTGAACGTTTTATTGAGAGGGACTCTGGTACACCTATTGTTACTTTGCCTTCGAAAGAAAGGATTTCCGCGCGACATGGCCCTGAATACGTCAAGTACGGAGGTGTGCAGTCTAATATAGCCTCAAAGCCTCTTACCATACCAGGATCTAATATTCGCTGGACTGGTTTGTCCCTGGCTTACACAAAAAGCAATGACGAAATAATAGGTGCCAACAAAGGAAACGATAAAAAGGAAGAACAGAAAAAAGGTGGCCTTTCCATTATTGCCACAACCTTCGTGGCAGCAGGGATCTTTCTGCTTGTCATGATGATTTCTTTCTTTGTGTTTGCATGGTATGTATAACGTCACGTTTCAAAACCGCAACCCGTAATCATTCCTTGATGATTATGGACTTCACCTTTTTCTTAGGATGGAGTACTGCAAAGTGTCGTTTTTCGCCAGACTAGGCTGTTCGAAGTTTGGATTGCACTATCCACTGTTTAAATCTTCATCCAGAGTCAAAAGTGCAGTAGGCTTTAATAACACTTACCCATTAGGTAGCGCTTTTTCCGTTGGATAAATTTATCTGCCACTTGAGCAGATTAGCCTAGCTGTTAAAAAGAGATATAATTGGTAATCAATTTTTAAGCTAAAGAAAAAAGGTAAGTCTTTCTTCTTTGGGGAATCGAAGACCTCTTGATCTTTCTTCCCAAATAATCACAGAGGGTCTGAATCTTTCTGTATTTCCGTTTCAATCCTTCTTATTTGCAGAACTGATTCTTAAGGTGAAATAAGACGATAAGAACAGTAGGTCGCTTGTGATCCAGTTATCCTCGTAGCTTAAGGTAAGGTTCTAAAACCTTTCGTTTTTACCTCCAGGCCTATCAGGAAATATTATGAATACTTGTACACGTCTACGAGAAATGTGGATGCAGAGACTGGTAAAAGTGGCGGGGAAGAGCTTACCAGTGTCAGAGTTGATAGTAGTTATCCTCCAGAAGATGATTACCAAGAAGGCTATTACTACTATTACTATCCTCTGGAAGAGCCCATGCCCGGTCCTTCTCAAACACCAGGTGTGAAAATAAACTTTTTACAACAGGCCATGGTTTATGAGATAAGGCCGGAAAAGCTAGCTGCGCTTTAATTAAAGGAAGTGAAGGAGTAGGAAAATTCACATCCACTAGGAAACTTACAATAGAGAGAGGGTACAGCTGGTGTGAGAAAGCGATGGACTTTCACGCTTCTTTAACAAGTTAGTTATTACTAAATTGTCTTCTTTCTTGGGAGGTAAATTACAATAAAAACTATTGTATTAACGGACATGCTTGTACATGTACTAACATATTCTTGCTCAACGCTAAATGGAGCAGGAATGGCGAGGTAGTGTGACTTTAACCGTCCTCGAAACCGTGGTGCTCGAAGCTAAATTTTCGATCCAGGTGTCGCTTTTGATATCAGTTTGATTCTGAGATTCTTTCTTCTGAAAATGTTTGTCCAGTAAACTGGACACAGTTAGCGAAGAATCAGATTGTCGGATGTTCTACCACAAGAATCTAATATTGTTTGATCTAATGGAAGTGAACCGGTTTGTTACATCGGCACTCTTTCCTTTTTCTTCTTCTAAGAAACGGTTGAATTTTTGGTGACCTCAACAAATGACTTCATATTAAGTAACATAGTTCCCCAGGGTACGGAAGTCTCCCAGGAAAGGGAGGTCTTTCAGAGTAAGAACGTCCCCCAGGAAACGGACGTCTCTTAGAGTACGAATTTTTGGTGTCCTCATATTAAGTAACATAGTTCCCCAGGGAACGGAAGTCTCCCAGGAAAGGGAGGTCTTTCGGAGTAAGAACGTCCCCCAGGAAACGGACGTCTCCTAGAGTACGAATTTTTGGTGTCCTCATATTAAGTAACATAGTTCCCCAGGGAACGGAAGTCTCCCAGGAAAGGGAGGTCTTTCGGAGTAAGAACGTCCCCCAGGAAACGGACGTCTCCTAGAGTACGAACGTTCCCCCAGTCGCCCTTATCCAGGACAAAGTGAGAACGACCAAGGATGTCATTAAAGACGACAAGAAGAGAGATTGTCGGAATGCTGAAAGAAGGAGGATCATCAAACGCCATACCTCCGAGAGGAAAAATTCCCTCCTTGACAGCTTGACGATTGCGAAATTATTGATTGACGGCCAGTCTAAGAACAAAGAATACGAGAAAAAAGCCTCTGAATGGCGCCGTGTGATAAAATGTCGTGAATCTGAGCTCGCATCAACGCGTAGTAAAAGACAGGTTCACTTTTCTGAGGAAATTCAAACCGCTTGTTCAGTGATAGTGCCAAAATGGGACCACAAAGAGAGTCTGAAAAAGTCAAAAGAGAAGTGCCAAGAAATAAAGAATCGGTTTTGTGGGAAGAGAAGGCCATCACTGACAGAGGAGATCGAAGTTGCCAAAGCAATCATCCTGGACAGTGAAATGCTAAAGTATGAATTTCCAGCTGCTGTTGTCGAGGAAGTAAGTTTCTCCCTCGTGGAGCATATCCCATAAATAGGCTTATGAGGATGTGCCACTGGATGGGGCCACATTTTCACAAATGGAATAACTATAATTATATTGTATTTTAAATGGGGTTATTAGAATGGGGTCGCGCATTCTTCGGGATTTTGGTGATAAGTAAAATCTCGATTGGGTTTATAAGGATTAAAAAAAGGGAAGGTATATTAGATATTCAGTACTGACCAAGGGCGATATCAAGATAGCTTGATAATCGCTCAGAGAATGAAGTTTGAAAAGAAAAATAAAATAAGTATCGAGCCCAGTTATGGCAAAATATATTGATCCACAAGTGTTTTGCGGATAACAATTCATGCCTTGATTCGTGGATAAGGTATTGACATTAAAGGAGAGGGAAGTAGTACATTATTGACCAAAACGAACTAATTTCATTCCCGGCCATCGATATCTATTTCTTAGACTTTTCTTTCCAGATAGTCCATTTTACAATTGCGTACTTGGTTGCCAAGCCTTTGAACTGGGGTGAGACGGAGTGACCTAGTTTGAATTTGTTTGGGGTGCACCCACCAGAAGGCTGGTTTGGCCAGCCGAAATATAGTGCTCCGTCTTAAAACTTATCTTACCTTGCAAATTGGGTAGTGATCGCTTAGTCCGTAAACTGGAACAATAACTTCGCTGATTCTATCTTTATGTGTTGTGTATAGATGATCTAATAAGAAGATGTATTCTTGTATTCTCGCGTTGCCGTGTTTGGTAATTACTTCAAGCCCGCATCACGGAATATCTTGATGAGCTTGCAGTTTGCATTCGTTGCATCAAGAATATTTATGTTGAAGTCGCTGGTTACTATAATTTCATTCCAGTGACAAGAGGCTGATTCAATAATCTGTGTGATTTGATCAAATCGCTTCGACGTTCAGTTGGGAGGGCGGTAAAAAACAATAAATAGAGATTTTGCTCCAACAGCGTGTTGTTTTACTTCCATGTATACATATTCAGCGTTTGATTCTTTGTCGAGAAGATGAATATTCGTCGACATATAAGTGAGTTTTTTATATAAATCGCTACTCCACTCCTTTAGCATCGTTCCTGTCATAACGGTAAAATGTGTAGTTGTCAAGTGCAAGTTCATGATCAGTCCAGGTGGAATTGAGCCAAGTTTCACTCATTGCAAACAGATGGAAGTCATTCATGAGCATTAGCATTTTGATTTCTTCAAAATGGCTAGGAAGGGAACGCACGTTTAGATGGCAAAATTTCAGACCCTCTTCCTTCAGTTGGAAACAAGGATGCTTGGTTGCATATGCATGTTCGGTTTCAAGTCTCATCCTTCAGGGCTAGGGTGGCCTGAAATGTCACCGCATAATAGCAGAAGACCAGCAACATAGCCGTTGAAGTTGTTAAATTTGTGGGTTGTTTGTTTGCGAAGCTTCAGATCTTTTACGATGCAATATGTTGGCTTGAAAAGCCTCGAAGCTGATACATAAAAATTCTCAGTTAGCCTTCGAGCAGGATTGTGATTGTTGCTCATAGTTTGATGGCACTGAGTTAAATAGCAGCAGCTGAAATAAAGCCGCTAAAACCACCAACGCGACGGAGCAACAGTCGGAGCATCTTACCACTATACTGATAACTAGTACTAATCTCCAGGCACTTGAAGCAAACAGTAGAATCAATTTAGGGCAAGTAAATGCTCCGATTTTTCTGCAGAAATGTTCTGTCCTGAGAGGCGAAGAATTTTGCTGTTTCAGGACTGAAGCTTAAGTAGCTTCAGACAATAGTGTCTAAGAGAAATAGAGAAGTGTTTTTTATTTGATAATAGTAATAATGATAATGATGGGCCGGCTTTATTCAGCATTTTCACAAGGGGGGCTTTTCATCCAGTTAAAAAATACATCTGCCAAAAATACAAATGAGTTGCGTATTTATCACTCTTCAACAGTTTATAATTTAACTCTGATACTTTAAGTCCCACAAGACAGAATTTCTCCTCAGGGCTGATTTACACGGTACAACTTTATTGCATGCAACAAACTTACGGCAGGCCAGTGGCTTAAAGAGGCCATGCTGAATACTGATTACATTGTACAACATCTTAGTGTTAACATGATGATGCTTCAACATATTTCTTTTTCTTTCAATCTGGCTTTATTAAGGCAGGGCTCGAAATTAAAGAAAATTCCAAGTCGTCTTTTGGCGACTATCAGAGAAAAAATGGTCGGCAGGTGCAAAAGTGCAGTCGCCAGATAGTACAAGAATAGAAATCAGATTAGAGCTTTATTCAATTGGCGTTGTTGTTCGGCTTCTGGTGGATTGTGGCTGCGATTGTGGGGTAGACCGAAATACTCGATCTTGAATGACTTAAAACATGAAAACACAAAAGAGGAATCTCCGAAATATTTTGCATGACAATCTTACCTTAAGCAGTAAGCGAAAAAAGTAATAAGAACATTTCAGGGCTACTTTAGCAGGGAAAATATGTCACATCGCATGCAAGAAATCGTACGATACGAAGGCATCAAACATTTATCAAACATGGCGGATAGGCATTTAGTACCAGACCTCCTGTTCTCAACGGATTCATTTTAAATTCAGAAGCTTTTCACCAAAATATTGCGCCCGCGATCACCATGAAGAAGCTACTGTTATATGTCGTCTCGGAAGTCGCAATGTGAAAGCCATTTCAAGTTTTAGCTTAAAGGTAAACAGACTTAATTTGCATTTCCTTCGGCAGAAAAGCAGAAACGAGACTTAAGAAATTTTTCTCATCTACAATCTTTTATTTATCAGAGGAAGTTAGTTTAGTCGCCGAAGTGGCGACTAAACTCGAACTTTTAGTTGCCAACTTAAAAGTTTTAGTCGCATTGGCGACTGTATCGGTCGCAATTTCGAGCCCTGTAAGGTATATCAAGTGATGCCTGTTCTGGAATTTCAAAAACTGTTTTAATGGCTGAAATCCTAGAACCAGCATAATTTGAATCAAAATTTCAACTGGTTGCAATTTAAAGCTTACCAGCTGGCATCAAATACTTTTGTTAAATGTTGCCTTAGTTCCCTATGCAAACTGACTCTTTGAATCATAAGAGTAACGTAGCAGTAAGAGTAACTTAGAATATGCATACTGATGTTAAGGTATAAAGGGTTAACACATGACTCCCTTATTTCACTCCTGCTAGGTGTGATGGGATTGAATGTTGGAGTGTCAACACCTGTTGTCTCAAAGGAAGCGAAACTTGTTTCATTTTCTTTGATGCAACAGGTGTTCTAAATGAATAAAATAAAATAAATAAATAATTTTATTTAACGAGGGAAGTACTTTACAGTCGTTAGACTGAGAAACTTGTGGCCCTCGCCTTTAAATTACAATAAGATAAAGTTACAAGCAATTGCAATAATTTAGAAATGTCTTACTATAGTAATTACAATAAGAGGAAATAAACTAGCTATCAACATGCAATAAAAGAATAAAAGTTAAGAATATTAGGTTATTCGGATATGATCAATATTAGCGTACCCCTCCTTTATGTGCTCAATACATTTGCGTTTAAAAGAGCTGATAGTTTCGCTACATCTTATTTTCGCAGGTAAAGATCTTATTTTATTAAGTAAAGAGCTAAAAGGTTATACAGGAAGGATTTGAACTTACATCATATGTTATTAAGAATGTTTCCCTTCAGCTTTCCCGTACAATTCCTTCTCAGTTCTTCCCCTGCCTGCTAATACTCCTTGATGGAGAGAGGCCCTGGTAGTTAGACCCAGTACCAGAACACAATTACACGGCCAGGTCTCGAACCAGGACCTCTCGACCCAGAGTCAGGCATCACCCACACACTTCACGTAGTTTACTTGGTCTTTACTCCACGTTTTTATTGGCTCTCTGTGAGGCCACTTTTGTTCTGATTGGTTGTTTCATATTAAGTCGGATTGCGTATTGATCCCTTTGTTTTAATTTGCTCTCAAAGTTGCTGGAAATTTGGTCAATTTGGTCAGAGCACGCTGTGGTCAGCAGAGTAATGAACATCTGACCACCAGGAATGTAGAAGGCGCCACCCACCAACACGAGGAAAGGAAGGCCGCGGATGTGATGGCTAACGACAAGAAGAGGGACTCGCGAAATTTTGAAACGAGGAAGCTCATCAAGGAACAAAGTTCCCAAAGGAGAAACTCGCTGGTTGACAGCATTATAATTGCTAAATCCATCATTGGCGACTGTGCAAAGAATAAAACGTTCGAGAAGAAGGCCTCACAACGAAGACACATTATCAAGGAGTGCTGCTTAGGTCCTGAGTCAGACAAAGGATTGAATAAAAAAAGGGTGTCTTTTGCCGATGAACTGGAGACTGCCTGTTCAGTGATTGCACCAGACTCGCCCTATAGAGAGAGGCTGCAACATTCCAAGGAGAAACGTCGAGCAATCAAGGAGAAGACTTCTGGCAAGAGGAGAGCATCGCTTTCAGACGATATAGAGATTGCAAAATCCATTATTCTGGAGAGCCCAAAGAGATATACCCTTCCACTCAACTTGGTCCAGGAGGTACTGTAAATTTTCAAGTTGTGATAGTTTCAAGTTTCTGTACAGAACAATTTCAAGGTTTTCTTGGAACAAAAGGTCAAAATTCTGAGTTCATAGTGTTTACTCACGCAAGGTACTATGCAAACAGATGTCAGACCACAGGGATCCCATAAATAGGTCGTACTTGGTCGCAATTTTGGTGTCTCATAGAATGTTCCTTTCACTCGATTTACAGATGATCAACTTGGGCATGGAACCCAAGGACTATGTCAGCTACTATGAGTTAGACTTCGCCAAGCCTGTTGCCAAATATGATTATGTTTCACCTCATAAAGTCGTCAAAAATGTCTAAAGGTGAGTTTTGCTTGCTTCATCTAGCTCTCGGCCCTGTTGTTCAAAGAGTAGATGACACTATCCAACGGATAAATCCCTGTTCAGCGAATCATTGTCATCAAAATGTACTCCGCTGTCTAACTGCTAGAGAGTTATCTATAGCCCATTTTAGTATAATTTCAGAGCTGAACAAAGAGTTTCCAGCAATCTGATTGGTCGAGCGGTTCCTTATATGACGCTATATAAACCGCTCCGCGCAGTTTATATAAAATGTTAAACTAAAATGTTAATAAATGTTACTAAAATGTTATGATTTTAAAAATTTCTGTTGTTCAGCGCTGAAATTATACTAAAACAATTATTCGCCTCAGGTTCGGTGAATATTGTCGAATAATCCCCTCGACTTCGTCTCGGGGATTATTCGACGATATTCACCTCGCCTTCGGCGAATAATTGTTAAGTAGAAACGTGAGAGGACTGGGACGAGTTTCTTATATTGATTACATTGAAAATCTAAACATTTCAAATGAAAAGTTACTGAATTAAAAGCTATCCAGTCAAGTTTGAGAGTTTTCAGCAGAAAAGTGTCCAGATCGGAGCCTTTCAAAAGTTGCAAAATTCATACAAACCCAAACTCTCTATTTTAGGTGATATTTGAAGAGCTGTCATTTTGCTATTTTCCTCCTCTATATACTTCTATTCTTGCTTAAGACTCTCAAATTTATTTGATCTTTCATTTGAATATCTTAGTTTTTCAAACAAACGCAAAACAACCACACGTTTCCGCAATGGGCTATGCGATAGCGTTACCCACCCTTTGAACAACCTTGGGTCTCCTGTGGTTTTCCTACAAATTCATTCAAATTCATTCAACAAATCGACCTCGATTATCCATTCGTATTAAATGATAGAAGAAGTGAGGGAAAAAGGGTAAAAAAAAACTGAAAAGAAATCGTTAGGCATTGCACTGCGAAATTCCCAGTCACACAGCGTAAAACTTCTAAATAAAGGAAGTAAGGTTCTAGAGAAACTCTGGTGCTGCGTCGGTGGGGGTGGGGGTGAGGGGGGAGTATAGCCAGATAATTAGGTTTTATCAACCGAGTTGATAACGTAAATTGACCACTGTAAAGAATTAAAAAGCTGGTGTTTCGAGTGTTAACCCCTCGTCCGAGCGAAAGACGAAGTGCTGACGCTCGAAACTTCTGTCAGTTTTTAAACTCTTTATCAGCTCAGTTGATTAAATCAAATTACAACGTAAAACTTAACCTAGTTGCACTAACAACCTTCTTTGCTCTTGACAGATGCCTTGGACTGTGAAAGATGCTGCTTGTGAGAAGTCTCTATCATTCATTTTTTTTCTTCACTTTGTATTTTTTGTTTTTTATTCTTCGTGTCATAGCTTACACTTCCTGAATTCCTGAACTGGAATCTTAGTTAACACTTCTGAACACAAAAGAAAGGAAATCCAAAGGATACTGTGTACACTTAAAACCAATATTATTACCTCTTTTCAGTCACTTTGATTCGAACTTAAATTTGGTGCGTTGGCACACTTCTCTTTTTTACTTCATAAGGAAAGACGAGCATGTGAAAAATAAAAGAGATTCTTTGTTTTCAGTTTCGAATTGTACTGACAGTATCGGTAATTTTACGGCCAGTCATGGAAGGCTCTGAATTATTCTTTCATGTTCCTTCTTTTAAGAAGGAACAACTTTGTTCTTTATTAGAAACGTATTAAAATACGTTTCTAATAAAGAACAAAGTTGTTACCTACTTGTTTGAATGCTTGAGGACTGGAACGCAACGGCAAATTCCGTTTGTTTTTTTTAGGAATTAGTCAACCTTAACAAACACAGTATTTTCGTGAATACTGAAACGCGAATTTCCTCTAAAGGTTCCCTGCGATTTTCTCTCGAAATTAGAGACTCACTAACGTTCCCAGTGAATCAGTCCGTGAAATATGAATTCAAACGATGCCTGCTTAGAAACTTCGCCGAAATGTCACGCAAATTTCGTTTCGCACCGAATTTCGTCGAAAAGGCTGGAATTTTGTCAAATTTCGTCGACGGGCGTTTCCATACCTTTTACACAATACTGTATACGGAAAATGTTTACCACTTTTACTTGTTACACGGCGCTGGTTAATGTCGTGGATCCAGGAAAACGGTCACTTAGATTTTCACGACGCAAACTACGGTCACGTTATCGTAAGCACTTGCGCGACTGCGACAAAGAACCTGCGCGCGCCGAGCCTTTTCCATAATTCTGTTGATAAGAATAGCATCAAAAGTTACAGAAGAAGTAAGTCATCTCAAAATACCAAAGAAAAAGGGAAAAAATTATCCTTTTAGCTTAAATGTCACGTTCTGCACAAGACCAGGCAGCAACCGATTACGTTAATTGTCAAAAATGATTCTCAAAAAAGAAACGACAACTTTGAGTTTAAATTTACGAGACATGTTTCGACATTCTCATGTCATCCTCAGTTGCAAATGAGCTTTTAACGGTTATACAAAGGGTTGTACATTTGAATTTATATTAAGGTACGTTACAAATTACGTGTCAGGGCTTACGTTACAATTTGAATATAAAATACGCGAAAAATGTAAATAGCGCGCGCTTGACTAGATCAAAGCAAAAATGATAATAATAATAATGATAATAATAATAATAATAATAATAGTAATAAAATAAAATAAAATAAAAGAACAAGGAACAACATAATTAAAAGGAAAGAGACGATTACAAAAGGAAGGAGACAGGGTATTTTTTCCATTATCAGTGACACTTCTAAGTTTAAGGTTAATGATAACGATCCTACTTTACAAAGGGAGGGTAAATTACAACGTTTTTTAAGAGCGCTTACAAATAGGGGGCAGTTAGACAAAGATACCTATGAGAGAATCTATCCAGTTGGTTCTCAACCAGCCAGGTTTTATGGGCTACCTAAAATGCACAAGGCTCGGCAGCCTAATGAAACACCTCCTTTTCGACCCATAGTATCTTCAATAGGTACCTACAATTACAATTTATCTAAGTTCATTTGTAATCTTAAGGCGCCACATGTCCCGCGTGAATACAACGTCCGCGACACGTTTTCTTTTGTACACGAAATCAACCAGTTATCAACCTCAGGGAAGTTCTTGGTATCTTTCGATGTTGAGAGTTTGTTTACTAGTATACCTCTTGATGAATGCATTGATCTGGCGATCAGATACATTTATCAAAGTAACCCTGGTCTTAAGATAAACGCCGCTGACCTAAAAACGCCTTTTACCTTCGCAACAGCTGATACTGGTTTCTTGTTTAAAAGTGTGTTTTATGATCAAATAGATGGGGTTGCCATGGGGTCCCCACTTGCTCCAGTACTTGCAAACCTCTTTAGGGGACATCATGAAAAAAGCTGGCTAGATAACTATTCATTCTCTGAAGTTCTGTTCTACCCACTCTATGTTGATGACACCTTTTGTTTGTTCAATAGCGAGGAGGACGCGCTCGTGTTCTTTGATTATATCAACACCAGGCACCCTAGTATTCGTTTCACAATGGAAAGGAAATTGATAAGAAATTATAGTTTCTAGACATGTTGTTAGACAACAGTCATACATCCATCGTCACTAGTGTATATCGCAAGAAGACGTTTACCGGTTTTCTTACTAATTATTTCAGCTTCGCCCCTTTGATTTACAAATTAGGTTTAGTCAGAACATTGATTGACAGAATATATAAGATCAATAATTCCTTGGTTGGTTTTCATCTGGATATCAAGAAACTTATTTTCTTGCTACGCAAAAATTGTTTTCCATCTTGGATCATAGACAAGATCATTTACAGGTATCTAGCTAAGAAAAATAATCCTTCTCCTACTAGGAAGAACGACTCTTCTAACTCCGGTAAACCTTCTTCGCACTATTACAAACTTCCCTATGTTGGTCGGTTTTCCAACATCGCTCAGACTAAGTTAAGACAACTACTCAAACGCTATTGTAGAGCTGATTTAGATGTTAAGTTAGTCTTCAGTACGTTTAAACTCAGAAACATGTTCAGTGTGAAAGATTTAGTACCGCTAGGTCTACGTTCGCGTGTCGTTTATAAATTTTCGTGTGCTGGCTGTAATGTCAGTTATATTTGTGAGACCACTCGCCACATTTGTACACGAGTTCGTGAGCACCTCTTGTGGGACAAAACTTCGCATATTTACAAGCACCTGCAATCATCAAGCCTGTCTTGACTCTTGTGATACTGAATGTTTCACGATCTTAGATTCTGCCGCTTCAAAATACCAAATTAAGATCAAAGAGGCTTTGCATATTAAGTGAGAAAAACCCATTCTTAATCAGCAATTGAAGCATCTAGAGTTGTCTCTTTCCTTTTAATTATGTTGTTCCTTGGTCTTTTATTTTATTATTATTATTATTATTATTATTATTATCATTATTTGATCTAGTCAAGCGCGCGCTACATTTTTCGCGTATTTAATATTCAAATTGTAACGTAATCCCTGACACGTAATTTGTAACGCACCTTAGTATAAATTCAAATGTACAATCGTTAAAAGCTCATTTGCAACTGAAGATGACATGAGAATGTCGAAACATGTCTTGTAAATTTAAAATCAAAGTTTCCGTTTCTTTTTTGAAAGAGACAATTCTAGGTGCTTCCAAATTAAGAATGAGTTTTTCCCAATGTACAACCGTTAAAAGCTCATTTGCAACTGAAGATGACACGACAATGTCGAATCTTGTAAATTTAAACTCAAAGTTGTCGTTTCTTTTTTGAGAGTTATTTTCACTCTGCTGTCTTTACGCCAAAAATGATTGTTTCTAAGTTCACATTTCAGTCACTTTTCTTTCGGAGAGCCTCGGAGTTATTTATGCAGCGATGATTTCCTAAAAAAAATGAGATGAGAGTGATTTGGATCGAGATTTTTGCTTTTGCAATTGCCGCATTTGGCAAGGGTTAGTTGCATTTCAATCTACTTTATTTGAGTAATTTTCGAAATTTGAAGCGATTTCTATTTGCTTACTGGCCCGAATTAAGTGCGCGAAGACGGAAAAATATGGTGCATGTCATTTTTGTTGTTTGTGTCACTTTGAATTCCAAGCCCGAGAGCTTCAGGTTTAGTTTTGTAACTAGATAGACAATAGGTGCTATTCCAAGCTACCCATCTCAGTAATAGCTGTCGCTAAGTCCAAGACATCTGAAATTCAGGCAGAAACAACGAAAAAGCTAATCAATGAAAATTAGCCGTGAGAATAGGCGGGGTAAAAGTCAAGTATGTCGATTCGCTCTTTTTCTCCCTCCCTCTTTTTTTAAAAAGTGAAAAAGAGGAAATATTACCACTGAAGACCTCATGCAAAAAAAGATAATAAATCGAAATAGGTAGCTTTTGTCCCCCCATAGGTACTAGTCAGTTTTTTTCACTTGCTACAACTACAAAAGCTGAGAAATAGATCCAACGGATCAAGACTTTTAGAAATCGTCTTCAGATTGGAGATATATTTAACCAATAGCAACGAATGTGTGGAAAAAAGAGGTCGGTCAAAACACCAAAGAGATAAAAGTGAACGTTCTTTGAAATCTAACCTATGTAGGCCAGGGGCGTATACGTAGCGGCACAAAAATGATCTTTTGTAACGACAATCCTGGCATACGTTTGTTTTATCTATAGGAGATTCTCTACCATCAACAAGTCTCGAAGAGACAGGTAGCTTTCTCGTGTTTTCACTGAAGCCTCTTCAAAACAGGCTCCATGACAGCACAGGTGATTATACTAAAACCGGCCAAGATAGCAGTGCAGTAACATCTACCCGTGATGGGATTACCGACAGCGGAGGGCCAACCCTTCCAGCTAAATTGAAGAAATCGTTTAACATCGGAAAGAATATCTTGAGGAGAGGGGAGAACCTACTAAAATCATTAAAAAATTGAAAAAGGTAAGATCAATTTACGAGCCTTAAAGGTTCACCCTCTCGGAGCTTATCTCAGCTTCTATAACACAAGTCTACTCGGAGTGTTGCTACTCTCAGTAGCATCTGCCCTGCCCGGGGCACAACCCCATGACCCTGCCATGTTACAAGCCCGAAGTTTTGATCTCCGGACGTACCACCTACTCTAATTCTTCAATCAGGAAGTTTTAAGATTCCGCTCTCTCTCTTGTAGACAAAACTGATCTTTAAAGCTGATCAGTAAAGGCGCACATGGGTAATTAGTTTAGTTATATGATTGAAAAAGATGCATAACCATTGTCGCTCCCGAATTTACTCCTGCTCAAAACATGTAAGTAGTGTGCAGAAATTAAACGTTAGGAAGTTAAAAGTGAAACCGGCTCCAGGCCTTCAAACTGTAGCTATAGATTTTCAGTCTAAATCTTATAATTACCACTGGATCATGTCGCTTATGGCTCGCTTTTTTGATAACGTTGTGCTTTTTTTTATTATAATTATTTCGATGCCGTGGTAATGATTTGATATAATGGCCTTGTTCCACTTCTACTTTTAGGTTAAAAATAATAATATCTAGAACCACAATTTGTGGTTCTAATTCTGGTTTTGCATATTTTCGCTCTCCCTTGTAGTGTTCTAGAAGTAGTGTGGCATGTAGATAGCTTATTTCTATTTATAACTTCAAAATGTGAGGACAGAGCGTTTCAATTTATTCAATTTAAGTTCGTTGGGTTAAGGGGGCGGGGTGCAATCGCCCAAACATTCATCCATGATTACTCTTGATTTGAAAGACGATCGCCATTTATAATACTCCTGCAGCCGGCGGCTTCGATAAGATTCCGGGTTAAGGGCATCGGACTGGTCCGATGCCCTTAACCATCTGATCAAATAAAACGGGTCTGTTGATTTCTAAATCCAGGGATAAGTGGAGGGGGGGGGGGTGGCGAGAGAAGAAGCAGGAAAGGGGGTCCTTTGAGTAATAAGAGATGGCCAAACCTCAAAGCTTTTTTCACCTTTGGTACGATCAATTTATTCAATTAAAGTTCGATGAGTTCGGGGAGGGGGAGGGTAGGGGGCGCGCAGTTGCGCAAATATTAATCCACGATTACTCTTGATTTGACGGACGATCGCCATTCATAATGCTCCTGGTGGCTTCGATTCGATGGTTAAGAAGATTGGAAAGGTCCGCTGTAATTAACCATCTGATCAAAGAAAACGGGTCTGTGGATTTCTATATCTAGGGATGGTAGGGGAGAGAAGAGCGGGGGGAGGGGTCCTTTGAGTAACAAGAGATGGCCAAAATCTGGACTATCCACTCAAAGCTGTTTTCACCTGAGTTAATTTAGTACGATCGATTTGTTCAATTTAAGTTCGAATGGTTTGGGGATGGAGGATAGAGGGTAGGGGCGGGGGGTTGCAGTTGCGGAGCCTTTATCCATGATTATTCTTGATTCGACAGATAATCACCACTCAAAATGCTCCTGGTGACTACGATGAGATGGTTAAACGGATCAAATTGGTCCGATGTCATTAAAAGGCTTCATTCTAACAAAAAGGTTCTCTTCTCTTGGATAGTTAAAAAACTTTTGGTAAAGAGAAGTTTTAAAAGACAAGGTACAATTTGCATAAGCGGGTAGCTTCAGAATAAACTTGTTATCCTCATTGTAGAACAGTAAATTAATTCAACAGCACCAAAATGGCTGCACTTTGACAAAAAGTTTTTCTTGGACGGGTAAACAAGCTTTTCGTAAAGAGAAGTAAATACAAAATACACTTTGCCTTAGCAAGTAGTTTCAGAACAAATGAGAAACAAGGGAAATTGATTTTCTCTTGATGAAAATCAGTAAATGGTTGGAACAAAACCACAAATATCAGAATATCTGCGAATAAAACAAAAAAAGGCATCGTTAATAAAATGTAATTTTGCAAGGACAAGTAAATTATCTCAGATGAAAAGAGCTTTCAGTGTATAGTCCAGGTTTGGCCATCCCTTGATACTCAAAAGATCACTCCCCCCCTCTTCTCAACCCCCATCCCTGGAGACCCCTTCACCGCTCTTCTCGCCCCCCCAAAAAATTGTGAATGGGGGAGTGAACATCGTGTATTTGTCGCCCAGAAGCCATGCTGGCAAATGATCGCTGGCGAGAGATGATTTGCTCTCACGTTTACCAAAAATATGTGGTTGTTGTAGCGGTGGATGAAGCCCATTGCATTGCTCACTGGTAGGCAAATATTCTAGCTTTTTTAAAGGGAAAATCGGAGCAATTACAGAATGCAGGGCCACCTAATTTACATGTGTGTCTAAACCTTTTGAAGAACGAGGGATAGCACAAAAGGCACTTTTTTGATTCAGTGAGATGTAAGTAAGTGGCTAGTGATGACAGTGATATGACCTCCAAGTCCAAACGATTTAAAGCCAGCCAAAAGATGTGTTATCAGTGTTTGTTTACATTGTACTTTTAGCAATGTGTTCTAAGAGTTTCCAGAATCAATGAAATTGCATGGCCGGGCATGCTCTTGCCAAGGCTAGTGGCCCCTGATAACTTACTTTTGCCAATGATGTACTACCCAGCAAATCTTAGTTTTTGGACCAAACTTATGTTGGGTGTTTTCATGTGATAGTACCCACCTGATGTGCAAAACTTTATTTTGAGACTTTTTTAATCTAGGCAGATGATGTTTTTTTTGTTTTCTTTATGGTGTGGTTAATGTTCTTAAATTTCCCACAGGGTACTTATACAGAAAATGACTTTGAAGAACCACAGTCTCTAGCAGAGAGTGATGATGGAACTGCTTCAGTGGATACTAGTGCTGACAAATGTGAACTTGATGAAACCATTTCAGAAGATAGAAGTCCTGACAATGCCAAACCCAGTGTCCCCTAGTTAAAGCATGCTTCAGCTTCTGGTATACAGTCTCTAACACTCAAGTCTTCCCAATTGATTATCAAGGCAATATTTGGTGAAAACCTTACTTGTGAAAACATAGTGAAAGTCTTAAAGAATAAATTTTCTGTGAAACATTATTCCCTAACACCTTTGACAGTTACACAACTAATGGAAGTAATTGCCAAAACCTATTAAACCGTAAAATATATTGTCACATCAGCCTTGGGGTCAATCCAAGTAACATGAAAATGGATGATATTGTTTATAAGGAAATTTCTCTTTGATTAAGAACTTCAGTATGGTGTAGCCCAGCTGTAGTGTTCAGTTTACACTTATAACTAAATGGTTTAATAAAAATGTTGCTGTTAACAATAATATTGCTGTACCTTGTTCATTTTGTGGTTTTATTATTAAACAGTATTATGTTGCAAGATACATGTGCTTGAGTTTTGATATACACTGCAGTAGGTTAGTTAAGTGTAAGAAATTTACGGTTTTTCACTCCCTGGGGTAAAAGTAGACCATTGTATTAGTTAAGGCTGATAGTTTCTAAAGAAACTGTTTGGGGCTGCGTCGATGGGGGTAACGAAATAATTTGAATATATCAACAAAGTTGAAATGGTAAATTGGGTACCGTTACGATGATAAAAGCTGACGTTTCGAGCGTTAGCCCTTCGCTCCGACGAAGGGCTAACGCACGAAACGTCAGCTTTTATAATCGTAACGGTGGCTAATTTACCATTTCAACTTTGTTGATATATTCAAATTACATTGTATTAGTTACTTTGGGAGAGAACTAATTTAGTAAAAACCTATATCTATCCCATTAATGCGATTTTTAAACCCAGATTTTCCTCCAAAACGTGATTTCATTGTGCCAGTGTTAGATAAGAGTGGCTCTTTTATAACCCAATATTTGGGATAAAAGTGGCCCTATTATTACCCAATAATTGGAATAAAAGTGGCCCAATATTATCCCACTAATGGGATTTGACTTGAACAACAAAATCACATTACTGAAGTTTATTTGGGTTGACAAAATCCCATTTATGGGATTTATATGAATCAGGTAAACCCCGTTTTTTGGGTTAAAGCTGGCACAATATAGTCCCAATATAGGTTTTTTTTCGGGTTTCACTCAACCCAATGTTGGTTTTGGTAGCTTTTTCCGTAATTGGAAAATCACAATAACATATCAACAAAATCCCACAAGTTTCCCCTTTGTCAGTCCCAGTTTTGGGAATTACAAAAACTTTACGGTGGATTTCGTAGGCCTAGGTGTGCTAGAAAATGAAGGCACAAAGTCCGCGGGTTATATCAATTCCATAATTTCGCACAATCTCTTCCGATGCAGCGGCGAAATTTTCCTCTAAGGACTTTTTCTTCTTTAGCTTGCGCAGACAGGGAAAACACAAACGAGTGCTGTCGTCGATTACAAGCTTTAGCGGCAACTTCCTCAATTCAGCTTCAATTGGAAAAGAAGAGCGACCCCTTACATTTATTCTGGATGCTTTATCGTCAAGCTTCACGGCACACGTACACAAAACACAGAACACATCATACATATGCGTCTGTCCGGTCACGTTTCCATGACTTGTGGCCGCATGATCTTGTTTAAAAAAATTTAATTTATACAAAATGCATAAATTAGTAAGTGAGGCGGAAGAGACGGCTGAAGACATTTCTGGAGGAAATGTTTTGATTTACATTAAGCGTTGGAGCATGTGTAGTGTATGCCGGGATATAAGAAAGACTATTATACGATAGGAACGAGAAGAAGAGAGTATGCAGTCTGAGAGTTAAGGACCGCGGTGTAATCCGGTTTAATCCGTTGTTTAGATACGCATATTAAACTCTACAATTGGCGACGAGGATAAACAGGAAATTTTCAGACATATGCAGAACAAATATGGCCGTGAACATCGAATTTGGAAATATACAACCTTTCGATTGCACAGGCCATCCGACAAGCGTGGGACCTCGTTGGAGACGATGGAAACGTTCTTTTGAGTTTTTTCTCGAGGCAAAGGGTATCACAAAAGACACACAAAAGCAAGCCTTACTTTTGCATTACGCTGGACAGGATGTTCAGGACATTTTTGTTACGCTGAGTGACTCTGGACCAACCCCAGAAGAAGAAACGCAGTATGCGAAAGCTATGAGACTACTGGACTCACATTTTTTGCCACAGGTTAACATCCCTTTTGAACGACATCAGTTCCGTCAAGCAAAACAGGAAGAGTCCGAGACAACAGACCAGTTTATGACCAGATTGTTCCAGCTTAGCGAGAATTGCGACTTCGGAACATCCAAGGAAGAACAAATACGCGATCAGTTAATTGATAAATGTCGGTCCCATGATCTTCGCAAGAAACTATTTCATTTTTAGTTCATTTATTTGTTTTAGCAGGTTGATTAATTTGGCAGCTGTAATAGCTGATGTGGACCTGCTGTCCTAACCCACCCATCCCACCCCAGGGGAGGACATCCATCACACAGTAATCTCGTGTGTGGGAAACTACTCGCTGTCAGTGGTAAACTCACACTTCAGAAGGCTAGAGGTATTGCTAGATCCATGGAAGCTGCTGAAATTCAGGCACGGTCGATTGAAAGCGATTCACTGAGCGGAAATGTAAATTCCTTAGAGCGGGGACATTTTGATTCGCCTAAACGTGGAGGAGGACGTTATTATCGGTGTGGACTCGAAGAACATTTTGCAAAGGATCCGGAGTGCAAAGCAAGACTGGCTACTTGTATGAAATGTAAAAGAGTGGGGCATTTTGCCAAAGTTTTCAAAACGAAGGAAGACGATGCTAATAGACCCAGGAAAGGAAATATACGCCAAGTCACCAAAGATGATGATTTCGCCTTCACCTTACAGTCTAATGGAAGAGATATTCCCACCGTAGACATTGAGCTAGGAGGTGTTCGACTGGAAGGAGTTCTAGTCGACTCTGGCTCCACTTGCAATGTTATTGACAGAGCGACATGGGAGACGCTTAAGAAGAAGAAAGTGAAATGTGTTTCAAGAAAATCCAACAGAAAGCTGTACTCTTATGGATCCAATGAGCCACTTACTGCTGCTGGTGAGTTTGAAACCGAACTTTGTTATAAGGATAAACGTTGCCATGTGTGTTTTATTGTTGTGGAGGAGAAAGCAAGGGCAATACTTAGCAGAGAGACCTCAGAAGAGCTGGCAATACTGAAACTTGAAATTAATGCCATGGAAGAAGAAAACCTGCCTAGGGATTTTCCTGAGTGTTTTGAGGGAGTAGGAAAACTTAAGGGTTTCCAAGCAAAGCTCCACGTTGACACCTCAGTTAAACCTGTTGCACAGAAGTTGAGACCCCCACCTTATGGGCTAAGGGACAAAATAGAACAGAAACTCAAGGAACCGGTGAACTGTGATATTATCGAACCAGTTTAAGGCCCCACTCCATGGGTAAGCCCGGTCGTGGTGGTTCCCAAACCCTCGGGGGACATCAGACTCTGCGTAGACATGAGAAAAGCCAATGAGGCTATCGTAAGGGAACGTCATCCCATTCCCACAGTTGATGACATACTCTATCAACTGAATGGAAGCAAGGTGTTCAGCAAATTAGACCTCAAATGGGGATTTCATCAGATTGAATTGGAACAACAGTCGAGAGTTCCCTTACCAAATCTACATATATGTGACATATATGTGACATAGGTTCAGTTGTTGTACATATATGTCACATATATGTGCATATATGTGACATATAGTTAAAATGCTACAGTCATTTCTACATATATGTCACATATGTCTGCATATATGCGACATATATGAAAATTGGCGAGGATGAAAACATATATGTAACATGTATGCAAGTTTGCACATATATGTAGCATTTATGTTTGCTCATATTTATCGATATAGCCTTGCATGGACTGATACAGTAAATTGAGGAGTCCCTAATTCCATTGTAGGGTTCAAATATTACATGATGCAGTGCTGTTTTCATTTTTATTACACTGTATGTATAATAAACTTAAAATGGAAAAGTGCTTATATCAATCTCTATAAGCACATTATATATACTCATGCATGCGGATCTGATTGTGAACTATTAAAGGGGAACGCAGGGGTATTTGTGAAGTAATTTTGCATTATTGGCATGTTTTTTCTGTTTCGATTTCTGATAACCTTTTTTGCTAGCCGTTCGTTTTAACCTAGTTATGTTTTCTGAAGTGAGAGCGAAAACGCGATTAGAATTCCGCCATCTTGAAAGGTAACTGCCTGTTCATAATTGGTCAGCGTGTATTCGTGTGACGTCAAATCGTCAAGAAATATGATCCTGGCGAGACTCGAAGGTGTGGACTTGTTTAGTGTACATGCGAAATATGGATTTATCCGAGTCTGCCCCTATTAACGATAGTTTTAACGACGGAGAAAGTACTACGAATAGCTTTTCCGTTCAGCCTTATCAGTTTGAGCCACGCAGGGACTCAGATAAAAGCGTGAGCGATAACGAGAGCATTTCGGGCGAGGAAAGCGAGGAGGAAAACACAAATCCGCGACTGGAAAATTCTGACTGGTATGTAAAATGCGACTGCGATGTTTTCATACGATAATGTGTATGTACTGCTTTCAGTGTATTCGTACAATAAGAGAACGAATAAAAGATACTTAACTCAGGTGTGTACCCTTTTTTGGTATTTTGTTTTATTTGGCCCTGCAGTACGACTAAGTAGAAGATTCATTTCATGCAGTGTGTGTAGATTCAAAGCTTTCCGTGTCGCTTTCGAGGTCAAGATTGTAATAGTACTGACAAGATCTAAGCGGTAGGATCCCAAAATCCCCGTTCGGACCAGCATGTATTTTTACTTGTACAAACTACGTATAAGTAAGTGAATACTTTATACATTGTCCATACCAATAAAAATATGTAATCCAAGAGCCTAAACACAAATTTTATTCCCTGAGACAGCGTCAGTTTATAATTTTTTTTTGATCGCGGAGCATTTTCTAAAATCTAGGTGTTCGTGTGGGAACTGCCAGGTTATGGGAAGAGTGGAGGCCTGTATTTGCTGTCAGGAAATAACGGCAGTGGAAAATAAAATTATTGCGGCAGTAACTAGTGGTGAATGTCAAGAGGAACCAAAATGCATTACGCAGCATCCAGGTTTTCATCCAGTTTGCCTAAACAGGTGGGTCCTACAGACTGCCTGGTATCAGTACAAGCAACAGTACAAAGATCCATACGATGGCCCTGAACATAAATTATTTCGACATATTGCCTACAGACAGCTGGCTCGGTGGTGCTGGGGAATACTGGGCAAGGAAATCCGGGTTGTTCTACCTTCATGTGCAGTTATGTGTATACGAAACTTTTATCCTCCACCAGGGCCAGAAGAAGAGTTTGCCTTTGAAGGTTTTCGATATGCTGACGAATGATTTGATGAAAAGTTTTATCTTACTTATAAACTAAAGCAGTGACATGATGTACATAGTTACACAATAATATATTTTACAATCCATTGAACCCTTCTACAAAGGCCTGATTACAGAATAAGAAAATTAGTTATTTTTGCATTACTCCTTCCAGTACTCTGTTTGTGATATGCTCCATTTGTTAGTTCATTAGTTTTTCTTTAAATATAATTGCCAATGATGAACACAAGTGCTTCTCTGAACTCTAGAGATTTGTGATGGAATATTGTATTGCATTCATTAACCAAAAGTAAATCAGTGAATTGATTATTAAAGAAGAGCTATCTAGTTTCTCCTACTTCTATGAACAACCTCCGGGCTCCTTCTGACAACTTTAAACTAGTATGTCTTTAATATATAGTTTTTAAACAGAAAATTTGAACATATATGAACATATATGAGAATCCCTTTGAGCTAAATCACCAAACAAACACATTCTTTGTGGCTTTTAATTTACCTATTAAATCTTGAACAATGGTTATCAATGATGTCTGCCTTCGGAGGTGTTGGCTCTGTGGCTATATTTCTCGGTAAAAGAACAGGTATTGGTTGAGCAATTCTGTTTCCCGCTTCACATCGTTGAACAACCTGAGCGAGTAAATCTCTCAAATATTCGTAGGATTTCTTTTCAGTTACGGGTTTTACAACCCATCGCTTGTTTGCCTTGGGAAAGCAAAGTTTGTAGCGTGCCAGGCCTTCCTGTGCTCCTGACTTTATTACAGCTTGTCTACGGCCAGTGTTGTGATTATTGTCAATAGCAGCAAGCTGGGTCCTAGCAACCATGCCCTGGTATGAGAAATGCTCACGTTTAGGGCAATACTTAAGCATCATGGAGTGATATACCTCTAATCTACCTGTGTGGCAGAAGTCAGTAATCTTAGCAATATCCTTCAACAATTTAGTGTTTAGGACCACTTCCTCTAAAGCTAAGAAAGCTTGACTGTTTGGCTTAAGCCAACAGACTTTCTTGGCTTCAGAGGGAGAAATTTGTTGATGACAGCATTGGTGGAAATGAGTATTTCCTGACCAGATGTGCTTATTACAGATGTGATTTAAGAGGGACTTCCATTTTTCTTGAAGAGCCAAAACATTACCATTGCAGGTTGCAGCAGACCACCATAGGTGGTTTGAGATTGATTGTATCCATGGTGAGAGGTCCTCACATCCCCTTTCATTTGCCTTATGAGTCAGCTTCTTTACCACCCACTTGGAGAGATGCCACACATCATATTGGTGTTTGATGTTTGGGTGATCTTTGGCCATGGAACTGGTGATAGAGACATGGCGATCTGTTGCAATCCTACTGATGGTGATATCTTTTCCTTCAAGCATTTCTATGCACCTCGTAAATCCTTCTTTCTCCATTGCATTAGAAGATGTGACCTCAGTGACCTGAACCACCTGAAATGCCACCACATTACCAGTGTCCTCATCCATAAAAGTGTAAGTGCCATACTTTGCAGAATGGCCTGGACTGTCACAGCGACCGTCGCCATTAAGATTAACAACACCCCTGGCAGTGAGAATCTCAATTTGCCTCCTACTTTCAGCTTCCCATGCCTCATGAATAACAGGGAACAAGTACTTTTTCTGTGTGTCATAAAAGACACTTTCACTGAAAAATTGAAGATTAAAGCATGATGCCCACTGGCTGATTGCAGTAAAAGTATTACCTGTAAACAAAATAGCAGCAGACAACAATAGATTTCCCAGGGGTTTCCGTTTCACTACTGGCTGTGAATCCCACTTTACTGTATGGCCACTGTTACAACTCAATTGAACTGATAACATGCTACCAGTTGTTTTCCTTTCACAATCGATTATTATATCTCCACAACTGGGGCACCTTTTCAGCAATTTATTTAAGGATGACTCAAAGACAACATATTTCTTTTCAGAGTCAGGAGTAATGTAGTCTCTCTTGGATTCTTCTTCAAATAATGTGTCATCCTTGATATCCTCTCTGGTGAAACTATTTACATTTAGTGGTAAATGCCAATTTGGGTCCTCAAAGTCATCATCCTCATAATCATTGTCATCATCACTTTCATCCATCTCATTCTCTTCGGTAACAGTGTTAGGTATCACAACTTCCACCTCAGGCAGAGGGGGCCATGAGGTAACACTGGAACTGTCATCTTCATAAGTAGGAAAGACTACATATGGGGGAGCATGCATAGCATAATTATGATCATTGTTAACTTTCCATCCTTCAGCATTAATGACTGAAGGTTTTGAAAGAGGAAAAATGCCAGTTGTAGTTTCATCTATCGGTAGGGAAACTTTTTCGGTTGCATTTGCCTGGGTCGGAGGGGGAGACTTAGTCCTAACTCTAGTAGTCATGGCAGCATCTTCAAACTCTGTTTGTATTGCCTTACTTTTGAGGGTAAGAGGTTGAAGACAGCACTGAATTCCAACATCGCACTTCGTTGGACTCCCAGAGAAGGATTCTGAATTTTCAGAAACAACAACTTCCTCATTACTTACTACTCCTTCTGTGGAAGCATTCTGATCGTTTGTAGCGGCCAGTAATTCCGCGACATCCTGATACGAAACAATGACAGTATATTTCGTTTGTTATGGAAACTTTATTTCTTTTGGAAAAATACTTATGTAAATTTATATATCTAGCCCCACATCCAGAGAGGACAAAAAGTGAGCCCGTTTTATAGTCCAAAAGGGGGAATTTTTAGCGTCGAGAAGGTACAATTACGTATGAAGATGCATGGAGCAAGATAAATAATTATTATCTTCCTCGTTTTGTAATTCGGTGCAGAGAAATGCTCTGTCGTGAGATTACGGTCCTTTCTTATTCACAGAGAGTGAGAAATTGTAACATATTGCGTTGAAGAAATCATCTCGTAAATGGCAATAATCAAAACAAAAGCTTTAACTAACTTCTTGATGCATTCGTCGATCGCGGCGATTTTCGCTTGACAATCGGGGTTTCTTTTTAGCAGATTGTGAAGCATAGTCAAATATAGAAGGCACAGCATCCTCCTTTAGCCGGCGTTTATACTTTTGCCCAGTGATCTTCGCTTGAAGATTCGACTGAAAACAGTTTGCCGAGAAGTGATCACTACAGACATAGCTGTATTGTAAGAGCGGCATATTCAAGCGACGAATTCTCTCCAGCCATGCTTTCCTCCGCTGTTTGTCCGATGGAATCTTATGGAAGCTCACATTTGTTGTCTTAGCAGAGTAATTGGTACATCCAGGAACACAGCAGTTCACCATTTCGTCGAACTTAAAAATAAACTAGCTTTACAATCTCAAAAACGTATCAGTGCGAAGTGTTATTACTTTTAGAAAGTCCCGCGAAAAGGGTATTGACGATCTGACGCAACAGCGGACTGCTGACCAACTTAATATGGCTCATAAACATCCAAGATGGCGGAATTCTATTCGCGTTTTTCGTTCTCACTTTAGGAAACATATCTACGTTAAAACGAACGGCTAACAAAAAGGGTTACCAAAAATCGACACAGAAGAAACAGGTCAATAATACAAAATTACTTCAAAAATACCCCGGAGTTCCCCTTAAATATTTAACATTTTGCCAATCCTACTTAAATGATAACGTCAGCTTTTATAATCGTAACAGTGGCCAATTTACCATTTCAACTTTGTTGATATATTCAAATTATTTCATTGCCCCTACTGACGCAGCCCCAAACAGTTTCTTTTAGAAACTATCAGCCTCTACTTAAACGATAGCTTGCATGTATCCTGCTTGAACCTTTCTCTCAAATGAATTAATGCAATCCAAGTTTTTGGTGAAGCTAGGCTGGGTTATTTATGCTGTCATCATAACAAAATTGCTTAAATTATTTGATACAAAGTGAGATTCTTCTGAACTACAAATACCAAAGAGAAATACCTGAATTTCGGTGCCACTAATTCTTTAAATACATGTAGCTAAAACAGGCAAACCATATAGCAAGGATAAGCTCTGATGGTGTGGGTCTCATGGCTTGTGTACAGCTCTACCTTATGGCCAATGCATGTATCAAGTCTGCAAAGTACTTTTTAAGAGCATTCAATGAGCTGACACACTTAATTGTTAAGTAATCCAGGAATACAGTGCAAATTAATCGAAGCAATTACACCTAAAAGACAATTTCCATTTAGATTGCGAGCAACCACCAAAGTAAGGATCAAAAGAACGCTCTCAGACGGTTTAAGTAGTGAACCTGGGTACACAAAGGGATCCTTAAAAATTTCTGTTTGATTGGAGATGTCGCCACCAACTGATTTCTCTTCATCATCTGAAAAGCTTTCGCGATAGCTTCTTCCATCACCTTCAGAGACACCGCTCCAATTCATGTCCAAAATATCATTGCTGTTGTCTTCAGGCGACGACATTCCTTGATGGTCCGGAGATGAAGGCAATGACATATCTGACATAGTCTCCGACATACTCAAGTCCGCATTAATTATCATCACGGTCGTCTGAATACTCTAATTTGCGATTTCCAAGCGAAACATTCCCACGTTCCTCGGGAGTTTGCTCATCTTCATCTGAGGTAAGTTGTACCGTTTTATCCTGCTGTCGATAAAAAGTGCTTTTGGGTTTTTGAAGGGATACTTCTCTTCGATGAATGTTGTGGCCATCTCGCCTTCTTAACGTTCCACCATTTTACATGGCATGTGAAGCGCATGCCCTCTCATCACGAAAGACCACAATGCCTGAGGGCACGCATCACGTGGTAATATTCATGTGACTAGACAAGAGCGTCGACAAGAGCGGGAGTTTTTGAGTCGCAAGTGCCGAAGCATTGTTTCATCGGATAAATTTCGCTAGTGTTCTCCCATTTTGGACAACTTTTCTCATAATGAGAGAAACAAAGGCGCCTTCTCGCTTCGCTAACGGCTTTGGTAAGTCATGCAAAATTAACTGCGTTATATGGATAGTTGTCTTAGCTGCGAATAAATGCTTTCCGCTGTACCTTGGTTCCAGAGGAATTTTGTTTGAAAGCTAGGCCGATTGCGGATTCAACTTTGCCATAAAGACTCGCTACCTTCGGCATGTTTTGAGAGCGTGAAATTTCGGGTCATCCTCGGTGTAACAACCTGATGAGGTTTTCTTTGTGTCATGAGGAATTGTTTTGCTGTACGCTTTTGTTTTTAATGTTTTGTTGTCTTTGTTTTACGTCACTCGTGAGCTTTACACCGAGGATGAGCCGAAATTTCCGTTTGTTTTCATTGATGTCAATACAGAGGCCACTAAATAACAAAGGACAGTACAGTGTTTGCTTTTCCATGCTGCAATAGATCTTTTCGCGGTAAAAGGAGGGCAGCATGGTCGAGTGGTCAGCGTGCCAGACTTGCAATCTGTCGCTCCTGGGTTCAAGTCCCGCCTTGGCGACTACTTGGATTAGCCCCGAATTTCAAATCCTCGGCCATGCTTGAAATATAGCTAACTGGTTTGCCTTCGGCCAGTTGGGATTCTTAACAACGTTATTTTCAATTTGAATTATTTGTTTAACTTGTTTCGTGGAAAACCTGTAAACTAGCTTCTAGCTAAGTGTTTCTCCACGTTACACTGTTTATTATTATAAAACTGTTTATTAAAATCCGCCATTTTGGAAACGGGGCAAACAGAGCGAGAAGTGTTTGTACGCAATGTCAAAAAACGTCTGTAATATAAAAATCTGGACAAGACTTCCGTATTATATCCCCATACTTGATTATGCATTCAATTCTTGGATAAAGGAAAGCAGAGGAAAAACAACGTATTTCCTTTGGGACTACAGCTTTGTTTTTGATTGGTAGGGGGTTATACGAATATCTTTCCAAAATCTGCACAAACGTTGAATGGTGAGGGTAATATGGAGGCCCGAGCATTTCTCTATTTAAAATTGAGGGGGATATATAAAGGTAAGCTGAAAAGTGGGTGATCGTGTTTTTAATTTTCCTTACATCTTTCTGTAAACCCCGCAAATTTTTCAAGGTCAGGGAAGAGTTACTGGGGAATTTTGCAAAAAGTCAAGGAAAATCTTAGTTCCCGTCAAAGTCAGTGAAAAGTAGGGGAATGTTGATTTGAGGGTTCCACAGAGGTTTGTGGAGTAGTCGATCAAGTGTAGCAAATCGGATAGAAAGCTTAAAAGCGATGGAGAAGTGTATCATAGAACAATAGAACTATGCTATTCCGAGAAATTTCGTAAATTGTTCCCTGCATGTCTTTAGCCTTAGCCATTTTAAATTTGAGTTGTGCACCCCAAGGAAATAAAACAAACCATCAAACCCTGCTTAACTCTGTGCTAATAATATTTTGTGCACTGCGCTTTCGATAATTTGGTAATTAATTTAATTCAAGGTCAGTGAAAAATGTTTTGAGGTCAGTGAAAAGTCAGAGAAAAGTCAGGGAATTTTTTGGGTTCCAATGAGTGGCAACCTTTTGTTAGTATTACTATATTTAAGATATATCATAAACTAATCTATGATTCTAAGTATATATCTTGCTTCTCATTTGACAGCATTTGTATAGTCCCAATTCAAGAACTCAAAAGTGGCCCTTGTGCAAAAAACCATCCAGGACACGTGCACAGGATGCCACAGAGGAATTTCAAAAAGGAAAGAATGTTGACACTATATCGTTAGCATGCACTTGCGTTTTATGACCCTTAATCTTGTCCAATACATTCCATTGAAGTTCATGCACTCATCAGTAACCTATATGGGCAATAGACTTATCATTTTCTCAGTTGAATGCCTGGTTTATTGTTTGATGGGTTCTGAGTTAATGTTTTTGAATGTTGCATATTTGGGGGACCATCCATTGAGGGAGATTGTTATCTGCTTTTTTTTATCTATAATGCCCTTGAAAATAGAAAAAAACTTGATTGTGGCAATTGATGTGCTTTAACTCAAGAGAAGTTTCTCCAACTGACCTGTAATTTACCAAGTACATGTCACTGGTGTACATGTTGTGGTTCAGTTTTATCCTAGGTTCAATTTTTATTTTCATTTGTATTAATTAAACTCTATCATTATTGCATATAGCCATATATCCAACAACAAATGGAAATAAAATTTGCCTGTAGGATAAAACTGAAATACATCACTTTGATGCGGTATGTTGTAATTCAGGCCATTTTATTGATGTAAACACTCATTCACTTTGTTTAAGGAGGAATACAAAATATATGCTTTGTTTGCCACAACCATATATGTCTATGAGCATTTTCTTGCTTTACATTTGGGTACAGCTTTTTATTTGCATATACAGGCTGTTGATGTTTTATATAACTGTTTAATATGAAAAAAGATTGGCTCATAAAATTTAGAAGAACTGCAGAAATGTAATGGTCAAGAGGCCAACTCCAATGTAGCTTTGTTGGTTTATTAGCTCGACGTTTGGACCGTCTCAGTCTTCCTCAGGAGCATACTAATTACAATAAGATTAGTATGTGATTAGTATGTAATTAGTATGCTCCTGAGGAAGACCGAGACGGTCGAAACGTTGGGCTAATAAACCAATAAAGCTACATTGGAGTTGGCCTCTTGACCATTACATTTCTGCTTTTATTTATGTTATTTCAAGAGCCCAGGATCGCTTCAGTGATCCTCCAGGCAGCGCATTTGAGACTGATCAGCATTGTTTGTGGGACCCCTTACAAGCTTCTACTTATATATATATATATATATATATATATATATATATATATGTATATATATATATACAATTATTTAGGAAAATAAAAATTAAAACTTTGCACGAAGTTTTTAGTGCGAAGTTTTAATTTTTATTTTCTCAAATGATTGTTTACAAAGCTCCATGATTCAAGGATAAGGTTTTTTACGTTTATATATATATATATATGAGTTCTATTTTCTTTACATATTAACAGGTTTCGCAAAGCCATGCCTTACAGAAATATATGATTTTGTGATCTCAATTAAGGATTGTGGTTATTCTTTATTGACTGCAATTGTTTTTGGCTAGCTATTATCAACTATAATACATCTATGCCTTTAGGTTGACCTGCATATGCATGCCCTCACCAAATCTACATATATGTGACATACATGTTACACATGTGTGCCACATATATGTGGCATATATGTGCAACAATTGAACTTAGGTAACATATATGTCACATATATGTAGATTTGGTAAGGGTGCATTTGTGGTTCCCAGGTTCCACATATATGTTACATATATGTTACGTATATATGTCACATATATGTGATATATATGCAACATGAGTGCCAAATTCCTACATATGCCACATTTATGTTACACATATGTGGCATATATTTGACATATATGCCACATATATGTGGCATACATATGTAACATATATATGTCACATATATGTAGATTTGGTAAGGGTTGTTACCACATTCATTACTCACAAGGTGTTGTATAGATATAAACGCTTGATGTTCGGAATCAGTTCTGCCCCGGAACTTTATCAGCACACCATTCAACAAGTGCTGGCTGGATGTGAGGGTGCCTACAATATCCACGGTGATATAATTATCCATGGTCGTACGGTTGAAGAACATGACAGCAGGTTGCAAAAGACCATTGAGTGTATTAGTGACAAAGGACTGACCCTCAATCCGGAATAGTGTGTATTTAGAATGCCACAACTCACTTTCATGGGATATCTGCTATCAAGGAAAGGTATCGGCCCAACAGAGTCACGTGTTGACGCAGTAGTCCGGGCTAAGGAACCCACAAACGCAGAAGAAGTGCGGAGTTTCCTCGGATTAGTGAATTTTAGCGCCCGGTTCATTCCTAATTTAGCAAGCATCTCAGAGCCACTCAGAGAATTGACTAGGAAGGATGTACCATTCAAATGGGGCACAGAACAAGGAGCGGCATTTGAAATCCTGAAGAGTAAGCTGGGACGGGCAGAAACATTGGCATATTTCGACAGAAATGCAGAAGCAACCAAGCTAATTACAGATGCAAGCCCGGTAGGCCTTGGGGCAGTGCTTACACAGGTCCAGGAGGGACAAGAGCGTGTAATCGCATATGCTAGTCGTGCCTTAATAGGAGTTGAACGCAGATACTCACAAACAGAAAGAGAGGCATTGGGACTGGTGTGGGGATGCGAGAGGTTTCACATTTACCTGTAGGGAATGGAGTTCATATTGCTGACAGACCACAAGCCCCTAGAAACTATATACTCGACTAGTTACCGAAATTCGGCTCGAATAGAGCGTTGGGTACCTCGCCTTCAGCCATACCGGTTTCGGGTACAGGACGTAGCAGGTAAACAGAACAATGCTGACTCTCTTTCACGACTTCTTGATAAGGAAGAGTTGAGTGGTCATGATGTTGCTGAGGAATTTATTCGCTTTGTGGCAGAAACATCAGCACCAGTAGCAATACCCATCAAAGAAATTGAGAGAGAATCAGCTACTGACCCAGAAATTTCACAACTACAAGAGTGCATCTCAACAGGAGACTGGGACAAAGCCCCGCCACATTATAAACAGGTCAAAAATGAACTCTCTTCCCTTGGAAAGTTAGTATTAAGGGGAACGAGGTTGCTAATTCCACGAAGACTACATGAAAGAGTATTAGACTCAGCACATGAGGGTCATCAGGGGCTGGTAAAAACCAAACAGAGACTTCGTACAAGCACTATCTTTTCGCAGCCTCCGCTCATTTCATTCAAACGCGACAAAAACATATGCAATTTTTTGGTCAGAAGTTCTTTTCAGACTAATGACCAACCAGGCACTTTTAAATGCGCTCGTGCACGATGCAAAACGTGTCCTTTCATTCACAACACTGATAAAATATCGGGACCTAAACGATCCATTAAGATCACCGATCACTTCACGTGCACCTCCGCCAATGTAATCTATTGCATAACTTGCACTTATTGCAAAAAGATATACATCGGCGAAACAGGCAGAAGACTAGGTGACCGATTCCCAGAACACCTTCGAGACGTGGAAAGGAATGACAAGGACACATCGAAACCAGTCGCTAGACATTTTAATTTACCTAATCATTCTAAGCAACATATGGCAATCTGCGGTCTTTCCTTGCACTTAGGTGGCACGGAAAGTCGTAAAAATCTTGAACAAAAGCTCATCTTTCAAACCGGCAGTCTAAATCCCACAGGGATCAACGAACGCTTTTCATTCCACTAATTTATTCATGTTTTTCTCGTTGCCATGCTCCCACCAATAACGTAGCTCCATTTTCTGCCTTTAAAATTCCTCTATTCGCTCCGACGAAAGGCTAACGCTCGAAGCGTCAGCTTTTGTAATCATTACGGTGGCCAATTTACCATTTCAACTTTGTTGATATATCCAAATTATTTCGTTACTCCCACCGACGCAGCCCCAAACAGTTTCTTTCGAAACTATCAGCCTTTACTTCGTACAAAGGTTTGGTGGGCTGGGATTGATAAACAAGTGGAAAACCGGTGTAAGACCTGCCATGGCTGCCAACTTGTTGGACTGCCTACACCACCAGAACCCTTACGACATACAGAGTTTCCAAGTCAACCCTGGATTGACCTAGCCGCAGACTTAATGGGACCCCTACCGTCGGGGGAATATGTACTGGTCGTGGTTGATTATTATAGCCCATATTTCGAAGTGGACATTCTGACGTCCGTGACATCCACTAAAGTCATTGAGAGTTTGGATAAGATTTTCTGTACCCATGGGTTACCACAGTCGTTGAAAACTGACAACGGTTCACAGTTTGTTTCCGATGAATTTGAACGTTTCCTGGAAACAAATGATATAGAACACCGCACCTCGACCCCCCCATGGCCTCAAGCAAATGGGGAGGTTGAAAGACAGAACAGAAGCTTGCTTAAAGCCCTTAAGATTGCTAAAGCTGAGAAAAAGAATATCTTGACCGAGATGCGAAAGTTCTTAACAGCCTATACAACTACACCTCACACCAGTACAGGCGTCACACCGGCCAAACTCCTATTCAACAGGGAAATCAGATCAAAGATTCCTGAACTGGGAAACTCGAGGTACTCTGACAGTGAGGCGAGAGACAAGGATGCAGAGATGAAGCAGGAGAGAACCGACTATGCTGATGGGAAAAGGAGAGCTCGAGAGAGCGAACTAGAGCCTGGTGATTTAGTACTCTTAAAACCAAAGAAAGAGAACAAACTCTCGACTACTTATGGCCCACTCCCATATACCATCAGCAAGAAGCACGGTAACGGGGTCATCATATCGTCACCCGAAGGAGTAAACACGAGGAGAAACGTGGCCGATGTTAAGAAATACTTGAGAGAGGATACAACCGCAGATGAACAAGTTGCTGGAGATGACTCTTCCGAGGAAGATGACACTGGAAGGAGAACAGAACCCCAAGGGAGACCAGTAAGGGAAAAGAAGCCACCGGAGTACTTAAAAGATTACGAAGTGTACGAACCCTGTTCGGTGAAAGAGTGAGACTTTGTCGAACATTTATTGAACATTTTAATTAGTGTACTGAACACTTTAATCCGGCTCGTGTTGGAGACGTTTTGACCCGTTCATGTTGTTTCGTTATGTTAAGTCTTCTCCTTAGGAGAAGAGGGGTTGTAGTGTATGCCGGGATATAAGAAAGACTATTATAGGATAGGAACGAGAAGAAGAGAGTATGGACTCGGAGAGTTAAGGACCGCGGTGTAATCCGGTTTAATCCGTTGTTTAGATACGTATATTAAACTCTATATTTACGTATATTAAGAAGTTTATCGTCTGTCATATCTTCGGATCTACCTAATATGCTGACTAAAACGGTAAAACGCTCTCTCTTCAAAAAACCAAAACTTCTGTTAATGAAAATCGCACGCATTCCTGAAATGATTGTGAGATGCTTATCGTCTCCTTTTGTCAGTCCCGTACTGTTATGGCAAAAACTATTGAAAACATTAATCGCCTCCCGGTTAGCTCAATGGATAGAGCGCTGGACTGATGTGCGCGAGGTCGAGGGTTCGAGCTCCGGCCGGACCAACACTCAAGGTTTTAAAATAATTGAGAAGAATATGCTGCCTCTCTATAACATCAAGAAGTGGTTTCGATATTCTAGTCTTCTCGGATAGGGACGAATAAATGGAGTTCCCGTCTCCTGCAGGAGAAAGTCACGCGACTAGCGGATAACGAAATATAGCAGGGATACGTATCATCTGACACTTGGGATCCAGTTCCTTAAGGTATTTATGAGAAGACATGTCTGAATTTGTGGAAATAGTTGTGGCACAATTGTGACAGTTACCGGAGAAGCAACGATCGTGGACTACTTTTGACGCTTCGCAGATAATTTGTTTAGGGCGATTGATATTTACCTATGAATAAAGGCTGATAGTTTCTAAAGAAACTGTTTGGGACTGCGTCGGTGGGGGTAACGAAATAATTTGGATATATCAACAAAGTTGAAATGGTAAATTGGCCACTGTAACGATTACAAAAGCTGACGTTTCGAGCGTTAGCCCTTCGTCGGAGCGAATAGAGGAATTGTGGGTTGTTTGTGCTTTTAAAGGCAGAAAATGGAGCTACGTTATTGGTGGGAACATGGCAACGAGAAGCGCTAACGCTCGAAACGTCAGCTTTTGTAATCGTTACGGTGGCCAATTTACCATTTCAACTTTGTTGAAATATCCAAATGAAGCTAATAAGGTTTATTGATTTTAATGGTAAGAATTTCACAAGGTGACAAGAATTTATACAGATTATCCTGTCGACGTCGCTTCTCTGTTTAGATAAACTCAAATAACCTCAGTGAACCACTGGTACCCCTGGTTACAAGTTAATTCAAGGTACAATGAATATTTTCCCAATAGAATTGTCGATGCAGATAACGTGACTATGGTGTAACTAAATGCCCGGCAGCCGGGCACCGTCTCAAATAGACAAATGTCCGGCAGTCATAAACTTTACAGAATATTCCCGGAAAGGTTCTTTTAAAGTTCTTAGGAATATCAGATTTTTGTGAAAAAATGTCAAATGATTCCAAATATTAACGTTTTCTTTAGAGGACAAATTCTCCGAGCGTGTGCATTCTAAAAAATTTTTACCCTGAAATTTTCATACAAACCTATTGATTATGTTCGATGTTTGTGCAATTCTAAGATTTGCTTTGGTTTGTTCAGTAGCCTAGCAAGTTTGCACGTACCATACCAAAACACATAATTTTTTTTTTTTATAACGTGCTGGAGGTCACGTAGGTTTCTCACAAAATATTATCTTCAAGACCAATGTGGCGTGACAGTATGGGTCACCAACGTCAGAACAGGTCCATGTTTAACAGATATGGAGGGAAACAAAACTGAAGAATTCATGCCCGGGCTGATAATTATTAGATTGAATAATTTATTCGGATAATTGCCAGCCCATTCTTACAAGCCAATATTATAATCCACATCGCATGGCTATTATCCTATGTACGTTAGATGAAACCTGCCTGGTTTGGCGTATACCTACACGTTTGAGCGCATGAATATTTATTACTGATTGCATCATTTCCCTAACACTTTTCAGTTTTAGAAAACCTTTAAATTATTCAAAGCTGACAAGGTGAATTCAGTGCCCACGGCTTCGGGACGAGTTGACAAAGCAAGATGTTGCATCTACAAATCATCCTCCTGTGTTCGTTAACATTGCAAGCTTCGGCTGATCTGTTGTCAGAACATTCCTTCTTTGCTGCACTGGATGAAGGCCAAAATGTTAAACTGTACTGGAACGTCAGTACTGAAAACAAAGAAATCTTTTTCACCGTGGAAGCCAACACGACTGGATGGATAGGGTTCGGAATTTCCAGTGGGCAGGGAAAAATGAAAGGCGCTGATATCGTAATCGGCTGGGTAAAGGACGGCAAATCATATTTCCAGGTTAGTTTGGATCTATTCAATTATTAATTGAATAGATCCAAAAAAAAAACAAAAAAAAAATTTTTTTCAGGTCTGATTTTCACTATTGCTCAAATAGTGCTTTACTGCGAAGGATCGTGCACATATACGTTTCATAACCGCAGTTCATACATATGTTTCATATGTTTGTTGTTGTTTGATTTATCATCTACGGGTTTATGTCGACTTAATTTGATGGCCTGCTCCCAGTTGGCTTGTTAGCTCAATTGGTAGAGCGCTGCACTAGTATCGCAGGGGTCAGTGGTTCGAATCCCGTACAGGCCAAAAAAAAAAAAAAAATTTTTTTCAGGTCTGATTTTCACTATTGCTCAAATAGTGCTTTACTGCGAAGGATCGTGCACATATACTATTCAATTATTAATGTTTATAAGTTGTGTAAACTCCGAAACCTCATTAACTGAAAATTTCTACAGGAATTTGTGAGTGTTTCCTTTACATTTTAGCATAAATGTGTTCAGTATTTGTAGCGCCTTTATTGAATTACAGGACGCATCATCTGCAAAAAAGTTATCATGAGTCGATATCGTGGATCTATATTTGTTTCGTCGTCATAAGGGAAGTTGTCGGAAATGCTAATGAGAACCTTCACCTCAACCTCGTTTGCACTTTGAATATACCGCATAGTTTGTTTAGATGAATTCAGGAAGAATACCTCATGAAACAAATATATATATGTATATATTGGCCGGCAAGGTCTTAGTCATGGCATCGACTATTTGTCGTTGTCATAGCAAACAAAAAGAGAAGAGGAACTTGTGCAGCCGCTCATTATTGATTCACAGTGATTCATGAAGAAGAAACAAAGATGAAATCAACAGACTAGTTCTCGTTAATTCGGTATTGTCCGAGGCCGTTGACCGATGATCGTGTTTCACTTAGCCAAACCAGAGGGTAAAACGAAATGGTTAAAAAAAATTGTCTCAAAATGGTAGCTATTCATTGCTTTTGACAGGCACAAGTGACCACTTAAAACACGTAATTCTGACGCAAAATGACTTGCAAATATTGATTTAGCAACATTCGTAATCATTTAGTTCGACTGACCTGACCTGCTTAGTAAGCTTTCACAGTTAAACCTACTAAATATACAAGGAAAGCAATGGCAGAAATTATTGTAACAACCCTTTTGAATTCATTTCGAAGTGAAGCGACATATTCTTGGTGGTAGTCGTAAATATAAGTTAGCTTTAAGAAGCGCGCATTACGTATAATTTTCCCTGATAGAGAGGCGCTATCGTGCACTGGGCTTATCTCGCTGCATGAGCGGCGCGAGAATATTGCCAACAAGCTCTTTTCCAACGTTCTTGTACCAAATCACAAGCTGCATAAGCTCCTGCCGCCCAGGAATGTATCTAGGGTGGACCTAAGGAAAAAGCTCGCTTTTAATTTACCTGTGGTTCGTACGAACAGGTGCCATGATACGCACGCTTCGTATAAGCTGATTCTATCTATGTTACCTAATTTTTAATATTTTAAAAGTATTTTACCATTTTTATATATTTCTTAAATTTGTAAATGAATACGTAATTCAACCTTCGGTTGCAATGTTTTTCAAATAAACTATCTATCTATCTATCTATCTATCTATCTACCATTCTTAAAATTTCTTTTTCGAGTTTTCGTCTTAATTAACTCGTCACGGTGGCTAATTTGCCTCTAACGAAAATCTTAAAAGTTGGCTAAAAAAAATCAGCAAAACACTTATACGTGAGTTTTTCGCAACATTTGCGAATTTGCTGCTTCAGCGATACTAAATTCAACATTACGCGCGCAATATCACCATCCAAAGGGTCAAGTGAACCGTAATTAATTAAAGGCATGCTACATCCATTTTGAAAAGGATCCGCGGTCGCTTTGAAAACAGACTCCGGGAGGCCTTTCATTAAAGAGGAAGTTGAAAATATGAACAATATCAAAAATATTTGGTGTGAAGACCATTACGTGAGGACCGAGTGCAGCGTCATGACCGAGAGCCAAGCATTCCCCGTTAGGTCCCCCGTTAGGTCCCCCATACCCCGCATTTCCGTTATAATTACGCCCCCAAACAAAGTCAATAAGCATTTCATCATTTAACCATTTGAACATTTCGATAACTTTTTCAGGAGCTGTTTCTTTTTCTTTTAACGGGATTAATGATAAAGAACACACAAAAAAATTAGTCTCAGTAAAACTGTCTCAAATTCTGCAAACCGAACCGTGAACTTTTTTTTTCTTTTAGTCTAGTTTTGATCAGTTTGTCTTTGGGGATTATTGTGTCATTCCAAACTGTTGTTTTCTCTGTAGGATCGACATTCTAATGGTTACTCAGTTCCAGAGGTGGATATGCAGCAGAACTATGAACTGATTTCACTTGAAGAGAGAAACGGAAAAACTGTCATGAGTGTCAAGAGAAAGTTTGACACGTGTG
This sequence comes from Stylophora pistillata, assembly GCF_964205215.1. NCBI lineage: Eukaryota > Metazoa > Cnidaria > Anthozoa > Scleractinia > Pocilloporidae > Stylophora > Stylophora pistillata. The sequence goes on from NC_142523.1 coordinate 2,330,697, forward strand.
ATTCACAAGACAACAAAATTGAGGTTCGCGGTCTATAACGTTACAATTACTGTGTTTTTAAGTCCTTTGTTTATTCATTGGCTGGTTCTCTCCCGTCATCTGTGGCACACCCTTCAACTAACAAAATAATGAATAGCATATGAATATACAAATAACATTTGTACATCACTTACAATGACCCGCTTCATTAAATCCATGGTCTACGATCCCATATCAAACATAGAAAAGTTCAAAGGACCTTGAGGACAGTAAAAATTAAAGGAGTTGATGCGGTTTTCCAGAGTTTATTGTATTTAACAATTATTTACCGAAGGCGAGGTGAATATCGTCGATTATTCGACAATATTCACCGATTTTTTTAAGCTGAACAACAGAGAAATTTCTAAAATCATAACATTTTAGTAACATTTATTAAAATTTTATTTTAACATTTTTTACTATAATTACTCAGGTGATTATAGAAATTCTCGCGCTCTTATTGGCCGAGAATGGCGTCATATTCCGCTATAATTCACGGCCTGAATTTTTTCTCAGGCCTTATTTCCACTACTGCATAAGTAGGGTTTATTACTACGAGGACCGCTTTCATACAGGTTGTATCTCTACTATTCAGAGTGGAACTACCAAAGTGATTTATGCCTACCACAAAGAGGACCCAACCTCAGAAAATGCCATAAAGCCGCACAGGACTGGAAACAGGGGATCAAGGAGTCTACTGTTGCTGAACAGCCTTGAAAATATACCAACCTTGCCACCAGATACTGAAACATTTGATATACGACATAATAAGGTAAGAACATATAGTTTACGTTATAGAAAGTGCGGCGTACTTAGTTCTTGTTAACCGAGCGGGAGGTCTGTATGGAAGAATCTTGACCGAGGTCGCCAGTACAGACCGAACGCAGTGAGGTCTGTACCAGCGACCGAGGCCATGTTCCCACCAATAACGTAGCTCCATTTTCTGCATTTAAACGCACACACAACCCACAATTCCTCTATTCGCTCCGACGAAGGGCTAACGCTCGAAACGTCAGCTTTTTTAATCGTTACGGTGGCCAATTTACAATTTCAACTTTGTTGATATATTCAAATTATCTCGTTACCCCCACCGACGCAGCCCCGAACAGTTTCTTTAGAAACTATCAGCCTTCATTCTCCCCTACAGACCGACCTAGCTCGGTTAATAAAATGTTTGTCATATGGCTGTGTCTTATCTGCCAATTTTTTATATTCTTTGTACCTTTTTTTTCTAGACCGGTCTAGATGCCGGTCTAGATGGGAAAATCTAGACCGCTTTCAGTATTGATTTCTGCCAATCAAATTCGTGAGTTCGGTAGTTCCCAGTCCTTGTGAGACACAGCCATATAATAAAGTAGAATACGCCCCCAGTCCAGAGCTATATTTTTCTAAGAGCTTGAAAGTAAAAAAGGAAACATTCTCTACTTCCTTAAAAACGATATCTAGCCAACGAAAAACATAACTTTATGTATGAATGAACGTACAAAAGGAAGGAGGAAGGAACAAGCAAACGCAAAGATTAAGATTAAATGAATGAATGAATGAATGATGGATGGGTGGATGGATAAATGGATGGATGGTGAATAGATTTATAGTTAGATGATTGAATAAATTAACACTAAAAGAAGAAATGAACGAGCACGAGCAAAGAATTAAGCACGTCTATGGCTCAAATCCCTGGATCAAGTGAGTATTGTGTTGGTTCCGATGATTCAGCTTTTCTTTTAATTGTTACTTTTATTTATTACCTTCATTTCAGACCGCTATTCCATCTAAACGAACGAGCTACATCTGCAGAGCATTCGAGATTCCAAAAGTTAACGAAACGCATCACATCATTATGGTAAGGAACTATGCAAATATTTTGCATTTGCCGCGTATTTTTTGTTATTCTCTTCCTCGTGGTCTAACCGACTCCCATCCTAGTTTACTGTGCTCTCCACATCTCAGTTTTTTTTTTTTTTGCTTTCCATTCCCCATCTTTTCGAAAATATTTTTGTCCTTTCTTCTTCTTCTTGTTCCCGTTCTCGTTTACGTCAGCTTTCCAACATATACTCTTTCTATAAATATCAGAACGTATATCGATCGATACGCAATTTTATCGCGAGACCGTAACAAAGTTCGATCAACATGCAAATTCTTAGAAATGTTTAGTAGCACATGACAACTGCACGAGTGATGCAAACCCACTGCGTCAATCTAGTCAGATGCATATAGAAATACATCACGATTTCGACCAAAAGATACAGTATGCGTTTTGCCGTAAGAAAACGAGTATAAGGATTAGGGGGCGAAGTGGTGAAGGCTGCAAACTTGGTGGGGGCGAACTTGTTTTACTTCAGGAGGCGAACTCGCAACAGCTGAAGAGGGTGAATTTGCAATGCGGCGAAACCTCCATATAATCTTCTTTATCTAAATTCTCTTTCTTGTTCGTAGTCTTCCCCAGCCTTTCCAGCAAAACTTTTAATCTTTCCATTGGTATGTAGGTTGAACCAATTATTCAATCAGGTCATGAGGGCATCGTTCATCACATGTTATTGTACGAGTGTAGTGATAACTTCCCAACACATCACTTGAATTACACCGGCAACTGTTATGGACCTGATATGCCCCCACCGGGGAAAGACTGTGCGGGAGCATCAGCATTTGCTGCATGGGCTATTGGTGGAAAGGTGAGTCAAGTGATGATTTTGTGAGGGCACAGCTAAATTTGGGGATTGACGATATTAAGCTTTCTGTAAGAGGGGAAGAAAGGAAGGGATTCGAAAAGTTGGCATAGTCCCCACCTTGGAAATGGATATTGCCAGATTCAGGGATCCTAAATCCAAGCCCTGGTAGGAAGTTCATACCTGTCTAGGCCAACGAAAGGAGTTCTTCCAATAGTGAAAAAGATAAAAGTCATAAACTATTTAATCGACTTAAAAATATATATATTTTTGTATCTTTCAGGAGTTTTACTATCCTGAGATAGCTGGATTTCCGATAGGAAAACCTGACAGCCCTAAAGTCGTCATGCTTGAAATACATTATGATAATCCTTTAAATAAGGAAGGTAATGAAAAATGGTGACAAAAAATACGAGTCAACTGGCACAGCATGCAAGCCGAAACTTAACCCGGTTTAAACTCTCACTGTCTTCATTGTTCACAACATGTAAGAGAACACTACTTTTGCGAAAGTCATCATCTTATTCAACACGAAAGGATTGGAATTGAAAGTAACTTCACTCTAAGTTCTTTGGTTACATTTCTGAGGAAATTTGACAGTGATATAGAATATGTTATTTGTGAACATGCAGTTCCGTATCAAAAGCCAGATCTCGATGTAAGCAGGCAATTGCATTCGCTTTGGGTGCACACTGATGCAAATATATACATCTGACGGGACATTTTAATGTGTGGTTTCCCTGAGTATTTTCACGAATTGTGCCGTATTTTGACGAGACTTGCAGGGGGAGTCAAAATACTCCTTGATACTGCACACCAAAACGTCTAATATATATATTTTTTTTGTCACCTAACTACTTTATTTTACATGCATTTCTTATAAGGCGGGAAAAGCAAAGCAGATAGAGAAGCGTATTATGTGCAGTACAAAATAACTAACAGTCCAAATGTCGCGTAAGATGTATACTCGATTGGTGCGTTATTCTTACTATACTAAGTGCAGTTGAATGATATAAATATTGATAGTGCCAGGGTTAAATACACGCAGGAGCCCTAACTTGAATGTGAAGTTAATGGTTTCGAAATGCTGTTTCACATAGAGACACGTACTAAATTGATTTCTTTTTGGTTAAATAAAGGACTGATTGACAGTTCTGGCCTGAGGTTCCACTACACAAAGCAACTCAGACAGTATGATGCTGGAGTTATGATGGTTGGAGAGGCGGTTACACCCGCGATGATTATCCCGCCAAAACAGAATGCATGGCACACAGATGGGTTCTGCACTAAAGAGTGCCTGCAGCAGGTGGGTGCAAAATATTGGTCATGTTTTCAGAAATCTGGTACGTATAACTCAGTAGGATCATATTTTAAATGAGTGTCAAAGGTGATCCTAAATTGCATGACTCTTCAATTCATCAGTTTGCTTTGGAAATAGTGAGTTTACTCTCTTAATCAATTGTACAAACCTATATTAACACCAGCTTACATTTCCAAAGATTTATTCAGACAGTAATTTGCTTGTGTATTATGTGTCAAAGAAGGAATTGTTCAATACCACTTGTTTCCCCGCCCTTTTGTGGTTTTGCCGCTGAGGACTGCGGGCTTCGGTACTCTTTTTTTTATTGTAGCGGCCATCTTGGTTTTGTTATGTTCTGAGCTCGAAATAAAAATTTTTTTAGCGACTTCTTCCCGGTTATTCAACTGTTTTGGTATCGAGAACATAATGTAAGACTTTCCTTTCTTTTTTCATCTATAGATGTGACTCCTCGGGTTTTAGTTTAATGGTCTCCAATCGAATCGGGCTGTTTTTCTAACAAAGTTATATTTTTGCGTTGAAGAATTTGTTCCACACGTCATTTTCCTAACGTTCAGTATATCACTCTTAGGGAATGAAAGACTCCAAGCTGCCAAAAGGAGGAATAAACGTCTTTGCTGCTTTGTTGCACACGCATCTTGCTGGTAATTTTGATGACTGAAGCCTTTTCACAAAATGTTGACTCATTGATATAATCATTTTAGGTCGTTTGTATAGGTAATCGCATAGGGCCGAGTAAATTTAACGATTAATATCACTTGTGTTTTCAGAAGTTGCTGAAACTTCTGAAAACACGTGATATTAATCCTTAGTTTTACGAGAAACCATTGCGATTATTTGTTAATGAAATAGAGGGAAAAAATACTGAATTTCTGAATGCGCTCTTGAGTAATCAGTCACAGGAAGTCGGGCCATTTAATTTTGACAAAGAATTAATCACCACAAAGGCGTGATTGAGCTGAATGAAATTTTATTTTTGCACAAACATAGCAGGACATTGAAAACCAGGCCTGCTAATTAACTTTCAACTTTGAAAATACAAAGTCAGTGCTTTTTTAAACAAAGTTAAAGCAAAGTTAATTTTTCCCTCTTCACAAACAAAATTAAGAAAAAATACCCTATTCATTGACCAATCAGCATTGAGTAATTTTACCCTCTATGTTATTAAACCTATTAACTCCCAAGATCTGATATTACATTCTCCCCTTAAGCTGTTACACACTTCCTTGTAAATTAGTTACGAGAACTGGGTGTTAGATCAAATGACAACTTCAACCTGATAGTGTGAGTATTCCTATTACCTGTTTGCTGGATATTGTTGGGAGAAGTTGTACGATGATCACAACAACCAGCCTCTATTTGTCATTCAGTCTGATTGAAGTAAATGAATATGCCGTCATTGAAAAAGAAATGCTGAGGTACTTAAGTCTTCGTATGAATAAAGTTTCGTTTGTTTAGCAATCTACTTTGAATTGATGGGATCAGTGCATTTTAAAGTGATTCCGAAAATCGAGCGTGAAGCAATAGCCTCTGTGTATGAAATTAATGCCAGGAAACTTAACTTTTGATAAAGGATAAAGAATTCAAAGAATTTGTCTAGTTACCGCCGGTTTTGGTATTTAAAAGGAAGTCACCCGCCTAGCAAAATATCAGTACCGCGCCCTTGTACACTTCCAGCTTCCTGTTGAACTTCAATCTTTTTTATACTCGCCTTTGCTGTTTAGGTCGCAAAACCTGGATTAGTCACGTGAGGGAAGGAACAGAACTACGAGAAATAGCCAGAGATGATCATTATGATTTCAACTTTCAGGTATAAGTTTATAATTCACTCTTGGATTCTTTCCTCTCCGTCCTTCGAGGTCTCATTTCTTTCATATCTTAGGTCATTTTAGATTTTTGTTTTTTTGCCTCAGTTCTTTTCTTTTCCTGCTCCTTGTCTCTGCGTGGTCTCTTTTCAAGAGCCCTGCAACTAAACGTTGCAGAAACGAGCAGCCAGGGTAATTTCTGATGCTGACAACCAAGCGCCTAGTGTCAAGCTGTTCAATAGACTTCAGTGGCTCCCTTTTTATGAGGAATCCAAAATAGCTAAATGCTGCGTTGCGTAAAAACGTATCAAGCGAGAAGTACCCTTATATACTGAAGGCTCTTTAATACTTAATAGTTAGCAACATAATCGTGCAACAAGATATAGCAACATTAATTTTATTTGCCCAAGATTTAATCGTATGACCGATGTAAACTTTGGAATAGCTTAAGTCTAGAACTCAGGAATTCTGTATCATTAGAATCTTTTAAGAACAATTTTAGAAACAACCTTCTTAACGTACAACAGAAACTACATCATTTTACAGTCTAACATGTGATTCATCATTTGCTCTCAAGTTGCATTTTACTTTTATTCGTAAATCTTCTTATTATTAGATAGATATTCCTAGTTTTTATTGATAGTTATGTTAGAATTCAATATACATTGCTTGTTAGAATTTTTTAAATAGAGGGCCACAAGTTTATTAGTTACTTCAACTATTCAGTGCCACCCTTTCTAAATAAAGTGTATTATTATCAGAACTCAATTATTTGTAGTTAAACTGTTGCTAATAAAAACTATATCCAAATGTGGTATGACGGCTTGTAATTATATTCGTATAAAATAAAACATAAATTGACAATGCAAATTTATTTTAATTTTTATTGATTTATTAATTTATTTTAATTTTTTATTAATAAATTTCCTTTTTAATTATCATCATAGGAGTACCACTCTCTGAAGAAGGAAGTGCACATTTCTCCGGTAAGAATATTTGGACCAAACAAATATTAACTGCACCTCCCCAACTATTTCAACTGTAGAGTAAATTTAATAATGGAAACTCGGCTGAGAGAGGTATACTACACGGAGTAATTGGGTCAATAATTTCAAATGGTCTTTGCAGTTGTGCATAACAAAAGGCGGCTAATTTTGAAATTACGAGAAGGTTTATCCTTAATTGTACCAAATAAAATCAATATAACTAGTTAATGGTGGAGAAACTAAACAAAAACAAAATACAAAAACCAAAAAACAAAACAAAATACAAAATACAGAATGAAAAATACAAAATGCAAAATGCAAAATACAAAATACAAAAATCAAGAGACAAAAAAAACAAAATAAAAGAATAATAATTTACAAGCGACGCTCAATTAGAAAAGATTGATGAGGGTATTACATGATTCTTATATCTCTTCTTTAGAATTAGGTTTGTCATGGTATTTTGCTGCAGTCAGTATCTCATTTTCCGAGCTATCCAAATCACCAGTTTGGTTGCTCAGTAGCCACAGAAACTATTGTTTGTTTGCTTTCATTCATTTTTTTTAGGTTAACAATGACTAACTGGTAGATGAAACTAATTGGACGATGATATTTGCTATTTAAAAAATCAACATTTTCTTTCACTGGCTCTTGAACAGTCCAATGTCGCTTGTTTGATCAAAAAGCAGCATGAAATCGAACAGGTTAAATTGGAAAGTTCACTTCTGCATCAGCAATATCAACCAATAAAAAAGGGCTTGAAAGAACCAATCGGCTTCAATGGTATGATATTGACACAATTAAAAGAAAAACGATTTACCATTTATTTTCTTGACAGGGTGATTCGTTGATTAATGTTTGCATTTATAACACCGAGGACCGACAAACAAAAACAAAGGTGAGTCAACGTGAATGAAGAAAGCGCCCATACAATGGACTTGCTAAAAGTTAACGAAGACATAACAAAGTTATATTGGTGGATGAAAATTATTTTGTAAAGCACGCCAAGCAATTTTCGATCATAATTTGGACACACAAATGTCCTTTGTGTCTAGAAACCCGTTTCTTGAAAGTAGTGATAACTTGACGGATCCTTAAAGCTGTTTTGTTTTCATTCAAGATGGGGATTTCAAAAGTTTTGAAAATGATAAAATAGAACTATCAGCTAAGGAAACAAAAAGGACTGGTTTGAGTGCCCGAAGCTGCTTTCCTATCCTTTAAATTTTGATTTTAAAACATGGCTTGGGGCCCGTTAAATTACCAGGACTTTCGAGAAACGGGCCCCAGGCCTCCACAATGATAATTTTAACGACCGTCAGCCATGCGACCGAGAGATGTTGGTATCGTCATGTTTATTACATTTTGGGAGACTGGTATTGAAAATGGATTTCGGATGCGATTCTCTGTGGCTCAGTGGTGGAACGTCGGAGCGCAAAATCCGTGGGTCTTGGAATTTTTTCTTTCTGCCACCCTCGTGACATGACGAAAAGAACGTATTCCTTCATTTTGTAATATGTACACGGATCTGTGTCCATGTAAACTTCCGAAACAGTGATCTTTGTGCTTTATACAACCCTTTTTTAACAGGGTGGACTCGAAACAATTGATGAAATGTGCTTGTCATTTCTGATGTATTACCCCAAAGTCAACCTCACGAAGTGTACGTCCTTCGACCGGGGAGCTTATGAGTCATGGTACCAGGCTTTTGAAAGGTGAATTATTCTAAAACAGGAGAGGGCACTCTTGGCACAGTTTGCGGCTTCTAGTCGTCTGTGTTTAGCCGCCTGTGCATTTGAGCTGACAGAGAGATTTGGCACCGCGTTTACGTAAAACGTGAGGGGCAGGAGTGACCTTGGTTTTTCCCGCCATTTTTTCACGCTTGCCGGTCGTGCTTTGCCGTTTCTACATGAAAGTAACCTGTTTCGCGTGTGCCGTGCACGCAAAATTTTCTTAACTCTTTCTCTCACTGAGAAGAAGTTAATTACCGGAAAAAGGGCACAAAACCATTTCTTGTAAGTCATTCAAGGGCGCCTTCAACTCTACCACGACGTGAGCTCACGCGAAGCTAAAGTAGCAAGGTTCACGCTATCTTATATGAAACGTGAAAGCGCAAGCTGAAGTTCGCCGTTTCACATAAACGCGGTGCTAAATCTCTCTAATGACTGTCAACAAACATATTATCATGTGACTGTCTCTCTTGATTTTAACTCTTTTCTACTATTCACTCGCAGCTCGTGGGCCGCTAAACTTTCTTTGCATCGCATACGGCCCTCACATGAAGATTTTTTCAATTTTTCAAATAAACCACCTGGGGGCCCCGTACGGATCATACGATAAAAAACGACTATTCCACAAGCGCGTGTTGGATATGAGATGATAGATGCCAAGTTGGTCATAATTATCTCATATCCAACGGGCGAGAGTGGAGTAATTGTGTTTTTTAAATGCCCCAAAATATAGATAAATCTTCCCAACTTTAATTTGTCAGAACAAACAGAAGGTTTCAATGGTATAATGGATCATAACCCATGATGGCCAGGAAAAACTCTTAAATTGCATTATGAAACGATCTAGTTTTTAAATAGAGGATATTACATGACCGCCTGGAGATACGAAATTTCTCTCCTTTTATTGAAAAGTATTTCACGAATGAGCTAAGCGAACGAGCGACCTTTTTCAACAACAGAAGAGAAACTTAGCGATCATAATTGCCATATCAGTAATTTGTTTTTTTAAACAGAGGTAGCGATCAAACACAAACCAGTTTCTGGACAAACATAGTCAACAATGGCTTGAAGGAAGCTTACCAAAACTCCAAGGAAGTGGTTTCACTTTGTCAGGCGCGCGCGCATGCGCCAGTACCGGTACTTATAAATATCTTATCGTTTTATCTTTAAGTGAGCTTAGAAAATATTAAAAAATTGCTTGTTTTATTTCTTCAAACCTTCAGACGAGCAAAGGATGGAGCAGCGGTTGCACACCATCCGTTAGCTTTTTTTCTTTTTTTCTATACACCGAATGCAAATATGGCGTCCAAATTGAATTGCCATTGTTCTGGACTCACTAGCCTCGTCTTCACGTGGAAATGCAAAAGGATTATTACATGTGTTAGAGGCTAGTCAGTCCAGAACAATGGCAACTCAAATTGGACGCCATATTTGCATTCGGTGTATAGTTTTTTTTTTCCACGGGGATTTTTGACTCAACACTAGAAAACAGCTTACAGTGTTCATGCGCGTCGGCTCACAATTATTGAATAGATTCTGAGGATACTAAAAGTTTACATGGCACTTGGCCTCGCATTTCGTAAGAACATAAACTTTCACAATTTATGATGACTACGTTCAAAGTGACGATAATCATGGTAAAAAAAGTACGAAATATGTATGCCAACCGCGAAATCTATTTTTTTGTACGGTTTTCACCGAGAGAACATATACTGCAGTTTATATTCTCTTGGTTTTTATTTATTTTTATCAATTTTTGGCAATAGGCTTGCGTGTATGCAATACTGAGAAAATACAAGTGACTCATGAGGTATTTTACAGTGTAGCACCCGAAACGCGTCACACAACTAGCTAGGGTACACAATGTCCTTCTCTCCTGCGCTGCACCGCTCTGTGACTGCATAGTATATAGTGCTCTCCTCTTCTCACTTTACAGGGCGTTGACAGAAAGCAACAGCCTAAGCCAATGATCAACATTCCATATAAACAAGAACTGGTTTGCCCTTCGACAACGACGTTAATACCAACGACTTCGCAAAAAGTCACCATGAACAACAGAAGTGCCACAAGTTCTCCACTTGTTCTCTCTGCCATCATATGCCTGGCAGCCATTGCTGGTTTCCAGGCCTCCTAGTACTTTTGCTGCGAAAACATATTGCTTCAAGCCAAATCAAAGCGAGATAATCGTGTTTGACAGCTGTAAATAGTCTATACGTAGCGTGCATCTCTTGGTTGGCGACCGGCGAGAAGGGGGAGGGGAGTGGTTCGAGGATTTTTTTTTTTTGTCACGATCAAATTTACTGATACCCGATCGGGCTCTATAATGTTGTTATGATCAGCTAATTGACAGTCAATTTTAGGTTGTCCCGTCTCTTATCTTATCTTGTCTTTATAATATGTTGACGATGACTGTTCTCCTCCCCTGGTTTGTTGTAAACTTTGCGATCCCCCCTCGATTCCTCCACTCTTTCCCTCCGCCTAGGCGATAAATCATGATGACTGGTCCTTTTCAGCAATCAGCACTCAGCATTCAGCATTCAGCATTTAGTGTACAGCGTACAACATTTAGCATTTGGCATTTGGCATTTTGCATTTTGCATTTTGAATTTAGCATTTTGAATTTAGCATTTAGCATTTAGCAGTCAGCATTCAGCGTTTAACATGTAACATTTAGCATTTAGTAATCAGCATTCAGTATTTAGCATTTAACTTTTAACATTTAACATTTAGCATTTAACACTTAGCATTTAACATTTAGCATTTACCATTAAGCATTGATCACATCGCATTCAACATTCAAAAATTACCATTTAACATATACAAAATCAATTAGTATGTCAATAAAGTGTGCTCAGTATTTAAGATACAGTTTCATTACAGTTTTCCCTACTTGGAAGATTAATGAAACGTAATTCAAACAATAAATGCAACCTGTGATAATAGTGAAAGCAGCGAGAAACCAACACTGCTTCAACTCGAAATGCATTTCATGCGAAATGCAAGCCTCCTCCAAGTGTTAAACAAGTCAAATGGTGCGCAGTCTGTCCAAAAACCGAGGGAGGTTTGGGTTGGGTGACGTCAATAATTACTCGGTCGGACCCAAACCTCCCTCGTCTTCTTGTTCTCCTCCGCTGCTTTCACTACGTTTATTATCATAATTGCACTTCGTTTTACTTACTAAATTTCTCGAACAGGTTAGCGGAATGCTGTAAGTTTTAGTAAAAAAAAAATTTAATCGCTATCGAAGTTTTTACATTTTTTTCACTTTTGTGTACGAGCCCTTTCATAGGCTTAGTAATAAGCATAAAATAGTTTTTGATTATTGTGGCAAATAAAATTTATACTATTCGCCATGCAAAACATTGAGTTTATTGAGGTAAATGGTTTTAACTCGGCGGGGGTAGCATGCGAAACTGTAATGTGATTAGTGTGTAGTGTGAAAGTGTAGTGTGAATAGTTATTATCAGAAACAAAATTTGTTTATCTAGTTTGCCACTGCTCTTTGTATCAGTATGTTTCAGTAATCAAGCATTACTGCTGCAGATTAATCCTTGACCCCAACCTCGTTCCCAGGGCCTTTTCCCCAGCTAAGGGAAAAGGTCCTGGGAACGAGGTTGTCTTGACTCCTTAGAACGACCAGCATCTAATTTCTCCTAACAATATCACCCCTGAATCACACATTAAAGTCGGGAGAGTAAAGGAAATGATCATCAGCTAAAGAGGCTCTTGATTGTTAAAAAAATGTTCTCTGTCATCTCCTTACGAAATGTATAGAGAACAGTATGAAGAATATGTATACTGACGTTAAGATGTAAAGGGTCAAGGTCGAGTCATTGAAGGGTATAGTCTGTTAGGTGTTCCACTACCGCAGACCACACATAATGACCTGCAGACTCATGCAGACTCAAGTCTGAATACTAGTAGTAACCCATTCCACATCCTAAATGGTTATCTTTACACGTATATTCAGACAAGACAGCAATTTCTTCGTCCTTTTTTTCTGATTTTTAGCTTATATGAGCGACAAAGTCTCTTCCCAGAGTTGCATGCAATCACAATGAAAGTTTAGTTTTTCTTTCGGTCTTACGGAATTTCGTTTTGTTCTGCGCTGGATTTGTTTCGTTGGATGGGAGGTGGAGGGGGGTGGGGAGAGGGAAAAGGAGGGCTGGTACTGAGAACCTGTTTCTCTCTTCATTCTTCTGTCAACGAGGTGTACTTCCCCCTTTTCTACTTCTCACATTTCCATGGAATCATTTAATCGCGATTCGGTGCGAACCAGAGGGCTGGGTTGTTCAAAGCTGGGTTAAGATAACCCAGGGTAAGCTTGAAATTTTATTTCAGATCTGAGAGCCTTAAAAGAAAACTCAGTTTAATTCTTTTTGTCTACAATTTGACGATTGAATGCTTTAAGAATAACAGGGAAAATTATCCTAAAAAGGCTCCTGAATAGAGAAATAAAGAAACCTGGATTAAAATTTAACCCTCGGCCTTCGAACAACTAGGCACTGAGAGGAAAACGTTTAGTCTTTTCCACTTGCACCATTTCTTTTAATAACCTAACTATACCTTTACATAAATAATGTTGTTGTCAAATCAACTTCGTAATGGACATTGGTCTCCATAGAGTCTGTGTGACTCCGTGGTGGGGTATCGGAGCGCGGAATCTGAAGGTCTGAAGTTCGATTCCTCGTGGGGAGGGGGGGGGGGGCTCAGAGTTTTTCTCTTGTCCCAGGCTCGTGACTAGACGAAAAGCACCTTTCAATAATATTCTCGTTTCAATAGCTCATTTCCAAGGTTCATTTGCTTTGACTTGATTCGTGCATTCGTTAGTTCTTTTCCTTTCCAAATATCTGCGGTTCTGAAACCAGTTTCTAATTTGAAGTTCTGTCATTTCCAGGCGTCTCGCCAACAGTGTGCGTTCGTCGCGTGTTAGGTATTTTTGGCGGGAAAATAATTTATCGAGATGTTGGACCTGATGTTGAGTGAAATGACTCCGATGTTTCTGCCTTCTTTTCGGGGTCAAGTCCTCGCTGTTGTCCATTTCTAACAGCATGGGTTTTTCATCGCCTTTCTCGTCTGTTTTGGCGTCTGAAGGTAAAAAAAACCTCAGTCATATTTGACATATTTAGACTGAATGAAACTATTCATTCTAGTATGTCGGCTGATAATGTCTGCAGCTGAGATATTGTCCGAATAATGAATACTTGACCGAGAACGAAGCTTCGAGGTGAAATTTTGAGGAAAATCTCTCAGCCAAGGACATTGTTAGCCGACATACCAGCGAGCCAGAAAGGGGTTTATTCATATTAGAACCCTCCCATTGATTTTCGTATAACGCGCTAATGACTCATTTCCCCAACAGCGACTGGTGATTGAGTTCACTGGTGCTTAAATCTCTACTATACAGGGAAAACAACAAAATCCGTTTCACCTCGTTTACGAGTGGGATTTGAATATGGAACTGGTCACATTAAGTAATAGTGATTTTGCTCCCTCCTGTCTACCAATGTGGAATAGAATTGAAATAGCATTTTTTCTTTAACTAAGGGAACGTTAGAGAAACAGTTAGCTTTGAAACAAATACAACACCTTGTGACCTTATAAACGACTTATGTCACACAGAACGTAATTTAACGCTTATGTAAATTACGTTCCATAGATGTCTGAGGCGTAACGCAGGTACAGAGTTATTACTGCCTGAAGTAATCAAATAAACAAGAATACTTAAAAAAAAAAAACAATTACCTTCATTATTTTCTAGCGTAGATTCGTCTTCATAACCTGAAAAATTGTCGTTATTAGCGGGATTCTGATCCACTATTTTCTGTTCGTTTTCCTCGTCAACCCGCAAAAATCGTGCATCTACTCTATGAACGACGGGCAAATAGCTAACAATCATCGGTCTGAAATAATGGATTCCATACAATTGGTAGGGTGCACTAGCCAAGCGCTTCGCAAAAGTTGACCTAAGTGGCGAAATTTTTACATTATTATCTCCCACTCTGTGGGAAAAGTCGTCCTGTAGAATGTTCTCGATGGAGAAGGAAAGATGTTCCCTTTTGTGACGGAAATCCATTTGATTTTAGTAGCAGAAGATAGTGTGCAGTACCTCGGAGTTTTGAAGCTCATATGGAGAGTTAGATACCCAAAGAGCTTAAATATATCCACATATCTTCAGCGTGGGCTATTTTGGGAAAAACAATCACTTGGTAAACCTTACGTGTACGGAATGTAACGCAGGCATGTCGTATCATGAGACCCTGATGACCTGATGCCGTCACAACCCACACAGTGACGTGGAGGAAAACGTCCGCCCATTTGATCGTAAATCTCATGTTTGACGCGAACGCGTAATGAAAAATACACTACGTGCATAAAACCAAGAATTTCTGCTGATTCTTGAGATCATAAATCTGATACCAGCAGGAAAACCTGTTTGAACAAAATTCTACGGGTTTCGCGTTGTGTTGATAAGAGCGCCATTGTCGTCATGCCTGGTGAGCATCGATGATTGCATTCGGCACGCCTTTTCAGTCCAGAAATAGAATGACTTATAAGGATACTAACTGGTATTTACTACTAATGGCGGAGTGAAAGGGGCTTGGTGAGGGCATATTAGGTAATTTTGCTAATCAAAAGAGTTTTGGGAATGGCGTATTAGATCACTTTGCATATTAGCATGGGCACTCGGACACACGCCAGAGAAACGGAGTTTATTTAATAAGGCTCTGCTTTTTTTAGGACCTTGACATCACTTTCTGTCTTGTGCTCCAAATTAATTCACGCGTGGCGATGTTTTGCCACAAGGTGAAATAGCGTTGCTAATCGTTGGCATTTCTCTTTCCTCGATTTTACTTTGGGTGAAAGGAGCGCCTTAAGTAATATGACTAATTTAAGTTTCATTCTGTTATCTCGCATGAAAGTGGAGCGGGACCATTGATTGATAACAATAAAATTCCACACGGCTCTCTCTTAGTCATGTTTGTCAGTCACGACACAACGGTACTGCGATTGCGAAATAGTTCACCGACTCCGCAAAGGAAGTTGCTGTTGATGAAACCCAATATGCATAACGCCATAGCTGAGGATTACGACTAATATGCCAGTCATTTAGGAAGCATAAAACGCGGTCAAAGAAGAAATTCGATCTCAATCTACAAGTTTAACAATTTAATGCGTGTTGATACCTATTTTGGCTCATTTCAGTCGCCAAAGGCTCTCGTGATTCCATCAACACGACTAATTGCATCTTCAGTGGCTAAAATTACAGACAAAATACTAGAATCCGGCGTTTAACTGATTAATCTGCACTATTTCCACCTAAAATAGAAAGACGCCGGATAGGCAGGGCACTTATGCTCCTATCAAAAGATAAACTGTAGAGTTTGGTTCCCTACACTCCTCCTGCAAATTTGCAGTTTCCTTGTTTATGTTACGGTTGGAGTGCTAGCAAACACTTGATGATCTCAGATTGCATAGTTGCTTATAACTCTATGCCCGGAAATGACAATGATCTTTTTTATGTTAAACTTACGTCACACAAAATTGACTGGGTGGATCTATGTAAAAGTCATACTATACAGCTATCTCGTTCTGTGGATCTGAACAGTTTTCAAACACACGCTCTTAAATGTGACTCCGGATCAATAATTTCAAGGCTGCTCTCCCATTTGCTCTTGAGATGAAGAAAGGAACTTCGATTTAGCTAATGAACTCATGTTTTACTTCCAACGTCCTTCAGTTTGATTTGATATTTCTTTTTTATTTGTTTTTTTTTTTTTCCTTTGACAACGTTGATGCAATTAAGTGCATTTCGCCTTTTTAGGTAAAGCGCATTCTCGCCTCTAATTTTTCTTTTTGCAGTTTCCTTGTTTTTTTTACGCACCAACAAAGCAAATCTTGCCATCTCACGCCAAGTGACTCAGAAAACTGCGTAATTATACAATAATTTCCTCCGGGCTGATGACCATTACTTAGTATAAATAACAGTATACCTAGTTTAAGGCAAGCTTTTTTTTTTGGATCATAAATATTCTGATCGATAACAACATAACACAAATGTTTAACAAGCAAATCTGGTCTCACTTCCCGAAGAATCTAATTAGAAGGCTTATCTCGTCTTTCAAACTCTGAGGGAAGAAACATTTATTCAACCCTGTAATCGGCGAAAAATCGGGGTTATACGCGTTAGCCACGACTTATCACAGACGTAAACCATTTTTAACAGCATTTCTCACCTCAAGATTTCCTAACCAGTCCCGACGCAAATAATTGTTTCAGATCAGGGTATTTAAATTTTGTTTTACTCAACCCTTGGTTTACCGGTCTCTTAAATTCTGTTTTCCTTATTTGCGTAGAAACGAGCCTATTGCTTATCCCAAGATATCTCCATTACATCACTTGATTAAAAGGCTAGTTAACCGATTCTATTAAAAAAAATTGAGAATGTGCGTATTTAAATATGGTTTATTTCCAACTTGTAAATCTCTGCGAAGCGTGACACTGACCGAAACAAAAATGAATTGAACCAAAACAGTGAGGCAGCCAGCGTAAAAATAGTTGGTGAGGAACTAGAGTTTCGAATGTGATATCAGTTTCTTTACAAGCATATATCACACATACAAAACAAAAAGGAAAAGTTTAAGAGTAAGGATACAACACAACCTCGATTATTTTGCTTGCGGAGTAAGAGCTGGAAAAAAAAAATAACAAGTTTTTGACAGGAACTGGTTATAAGTAGCTGTAATATTCTATCTAAAAAGGGTACCTTTCGACTAAATGAAAAAGAAAAATGTTTTTTTTTTCCCCGTTTACGGGTCAATCAATTTATTCCAACAGAATATTTTTTTTTCTAATTTTTTCTTAACATGTCGCCCTCAGGCTATCATATTAATAATGGCTAATTTTAGTTTTGATTCCGACAAGACTCTTCCTGCGTAGTTCGATCAGCAAGCTTCAGCTGGTAAATCATCTGAGGCTCAAAAAATTACGGCCAAAAAACAATTATCTAGAAAATTAATGAAATCCTACAGGTCTAAAACCAAAGTGTTCCAAGATCTACTGGAAAAATTTTTTTCTTATCTTATCCAGCTCGGCAAATGAAGGTAATTGGATTTGCGGTTGACTTGCCTTTGTTACTGAACGAGAGTGCCCACACTTAATGACGTCAAACCGCAGGGTGCACTGTTGCGTTTGATTACCTTTCTTTTGAAAGAGACAAAAGAAAGTTCGTTGAATTCGCTGCCCTATTTCTTTAATTTCTAATTATCAAATACACACACTTGCGGTCATATAAAATGCGTTCTAAAGTTTACCGTTTTGAGGCAGAAAACTGATAGAGTGTAGTTATCATATCAGAAGGCAGGAGAAAACTCTGTGAACATACGACTATCGCGTTACCGTGACAGTAACTAAGCGACTGTGAAGCGAGACGTGGCATAGGAATGAAAAAGAGGGTTATTTGACTTGTGCAGATTTGGATCGTAGTATCCAGAATTGGAAAAATTACAAACCCATGTAGTACAACTGAAATGGCGAGTTTTTTTGTAGAATCGAGCTCACACAAGCAATGGTGCAATTTTTTGGAGATTTAATTACTTGTCGCATCAGCCTTCTGATAGGGAAAGTAACTTTCTCGCTCGCCTCAAGCCAACAAATCTGGACTTCGTACTACCACCTTGAGAGTAACAGCTGTGGATACGACCTAAATGCAGTTGAGTCACGAGTGACCTCGCTAGTGATTACACATGTACGGGGTTGAAAAGAAATCAAACAAATTCTGCGTACAGATGAAAAGATTTCAGGGTCAATTAGTTGCGTGTATTTGAAGTATTTTCCATACAAGGACTCTGACTAACTCTCCAATCCAGAGTAAACTGAATTAAATATTGACGCGTTAACTAGATCCCTTAACTAGAACAGCCTTGTTTAATATAAAGTTAAATATTTGATCACTCGCCACAAATTTCGAAATAAATGACTTTTATTGAATACAATTAGTGCTTTAGCCACATTTTAATCATCAAACAAAGTGGTCTAATGTTAATACCTAAAACTGATATACAAACTTCCTAAGGGTTTAAATTATAAAGTTGAGGCTTTGACGTCATCCTCAAACCACGGCAAACTTGGTCAATATACTAGTTTGAAAAAAGATTTGATATTGTATTAAAGATCCCTAAGTAATAAAATTTTGCGGCTTTTTCACTCCGTTAAATGCAACTCTGATTGAAAATTTTGTTATGAGTGTTGTAATTATCATAAAAGCTATATTTGGTACCACTTAAAAGTTGCACTTAACATGGCTGTCGTGCTTTACTACTCTTAAGGGGTAAATATCAAGCAATGAAGGCATTTACAGCTTAGAAAACCGGAAAAAAACAGGATTCTTGGCTCTAGTTCATCTGAATGTAACGAAACCTTTTTGAGCGGAGAGCCACAGGACCCTTGATGGTGTATACCTAGAGCAGGTTGTCTGTCGAAACTGGTGCTAGTTACTTGTATAATTATTAGAAGCTACGTTTACAGTTTGCGTCCAGCGTATATACCATTGGCTTTTTGATCAAATCAAACTATTTGACCCTTTTTCTTCCTATATAATCTCTTTCATGGCAGATAGCTAAGAAAATCAGGTTACATGTAAATATCATTAGAGCCAAAGTAGCTGCGCTATTAATCATTGAGGTTCAGTTTGTGGCTCAACGCTCTTTATCGACATGCTAATCTTTCTCATGGTGAAAAAAAAAATGTAGTGAGCTGAATGGAACATGATTTTAAAGCTTTCCGCCAGCTCTCCAGGAATAAAGAAAATCGACACTTATATCGCACTAGTGGTTCGTTTTATAATAGATATAAGGGCGCAACATCAGAGCTTTGGCAGGCGTTCGATTAATATGCGGTTCAGTTCGTTCAGGTTTCACCATATTTCTATTAGCACTGACACGCTGTAGCCCTGAGCAGGAGGAACTACAGATAGTTAACCATTAACCTAAGTTAAACCAAATCTAATGAACTTGATAGAAATTCATAACAAACAGCCAATGAATGAAACTGAAACATCTTAAAGCCCTGCATACCGAACACTAGTGATTAATGTTTGTGCATGATTGAATGATATGTGCAATTATCTAACTGCTTTTTAGTGCTGTAACATCTCCGAGAAAAATCACCCTTCCTCCCCCATCCACCAAACCGGGCCACAAAGAACGGACTGGCTTTTCACCATATTTTTCTGCTTTTCCTTCGTGATCAGATCCAACGATTTGGTGATGTTGACTAGTGAAGGTGGGGGTATTGTATTCGAGCCTCAGTGGTGGAACTTGTGTCACCATTCGCCAAGTCAATCCGGTGAGTACCTTGACGTAGTCATTCAAGTATTTTAATAATTGTTCCCATGGAATTGGTGCAGAAGATCGCTCTCTAGCTTCTTTCTGACGGCAAATAGCGCTTATTTTGCTCAAAAAGTAGTTCTGGAGAAAGAAGTCACGATCACCTTAATTGTTTGAGTAAAAAAATAAGCGATTAAATAGGCTGTCTTTACGTTTTTTAACGTTTTCTACAAAAGCATGCGTATTCAGTTCTTTTTCGTGAATGACTCTAATTAACTTCTCTTGTCTCGTTTTCCGTGATTCGAAACGACCTCCATGGCTTTCATAAGAATTCAGATTAGAGGTTGTAGTTACGCGGGTTTCTCAATGTTTTTCACGTAGAGAATTTAAATGCTTTCATCAACGCATAGCTAGTAGTGCTACTCTGAATTCTGATATAGTAACATTTAAATTCAGCATAATTTTTCCGGTAATTATTGAGATGCGGGCGCTCTGATTGGTCGAGGATTGTGTCATATCTCGCCAGATTATAGTAGATGTGCTAAATTTCAAAATGGCTGACTCGCGTTTGGTGGCGCGACCTAATAATTTGAGTATCGAGCTACGCAATTAGATTTCGCCTTTTTACTACCAATCGATGGTCAAAGGCACCGTCATTGTCCCATCATACGGTAATTATCAAGTCATTTAAACAGCCCACATGATTCAGCTAGATCCGAATAAGTTTTAGTATTAAAACCTTAACCAGTAGGTATACTTATTTCCCTGTCTCATAAAACTATATCTGTACTAACTACAACTAGTATTAATGATAAGAGTAGTGATGTCGATAAAAATAATAATGAAAATAATAATAGCAACATCAATGATAAAAACAGTAATAATGATGATGATAACACTAATCTTATGAATGGTTATAATGAACAATAATGAAAATATTAATAATCGCACTAATAATAATAATCGTTATCATATGGCTGTGTCTCACAAGGACTGGGAACTACCGAATTCACGAATCTGATTGGCTGAAATCAATATTGACAGCGGTCTAAATTTTTCCATCTAAACCGGCATCTAAACCGGCATCTAAACCGGTCTAGAAAAAAATGCTACAAAGAATATAAAAAATTGGCAGCCATATAATAAACATCTTATTAACCGGGCTAGGTCGGTCTGTATGGGAGGATCTTGACCTCGGTCGCTGGTACAGACCTCACTGCGTTCGTTCTGTACTGGCGACCTCGATCAAGATTCTCCCATACAGACCTCCCGCTCGGTTAATAAGAACTAAATAATGATAGTTATCGATAATATTTATTTAAATAATGTGTCCGCGAGAGGTGTAGTTTTTTAAATGAGTCACTCGTTTGTTTTTGTTTTCTTTTGTTATTCGCAGCATTTTATCTTTTTCCCTTTTTTAAGATCAGGATTTTAGGGAGACAAAAAAAGGCAAAACAATTTTTACTTTATCGTATTATATCAACACGATCTCTTTTTTTAGCAATGTAGCATGCAGTTAGTATTTGCATTTTAATAAAGTTGTCGTTGTTGATCTAAAAAATAATAATGATACATACATAGGTTGATTGACCACTCCTCATAGGGCTTTTCAGGGCCATTCTTACAACACTGTGCGGGAGACTTTACCAGACTGCTTGTAGCAGTTTACAGTGACAAAAGGCAAATCTTAAACCATTTTTAACAGCATTTCTCACCTCAAGATTTCCTAACCAGTCCCGACGCAAATAATTGTTTGAGATCAGGGTATTTAAATTTTGTTTTACTCAACCTTTGGTTTACCAGTCTCTTCAATTCTGTTTTCCTTCTTTTCGTAGAAACGAGGCTATTGCTTATCTCAAGATGTCTCCATTACATCACTTGATTAAAAGGCTGGTTAACCGATTCTATTAAAAAAAAAAAAACAAAAACACTGGAGAATGTGTGTATTTGAATATGACTTATTTCCAACTTGTAAATCTCTACGAAGTGTGGCACTGACCGAAACAAAAATGAATTGAACCAAAACAGTGAGGCAGCCAGCGTAAAAATAGTTGGTGAGGAACTAGAGTTCGGTTTCGAATGTGATCATCTGTTTCTTTACAAGCATGTATCACACATACAAAAAAAAAAAAAAAAAAAGAAAAGTTTAAGAGTAAGGATACAACACAGTACAACTACGATTATTTTGCTTGCGAAGTCGAGAGCTGGAAAAAAAAGTATCAAGTTTTTGACAGGAACTGGTTATAAGTAGCTGTAGTATTCTATCTAAAAAGGGTACCTTTTGACTAAATGAAAAGAAAAGTGTTTTTTTTCGTCGTTTACAGGTCAATCAATTTCAATATGTCGCCTTCAGGTTATTATATAAATAATGGCTAATTTTAGTTTTAATTCCGAGAAGACTCTTCCTGCGTAGTTCGATCAGCAAGCTTCAGCTGGTAAATTTGAGGCTCAAAAAATTACGGCCAAAAAACAATTATCAGAAAAAATAATGAAATCCTTCAGGTCTAAAACCAAAGTGTTCCAAAATCTACTAGGAATTTTTTTTTTCATATCTTGTTCAGCTCGGCAAATGAAGGTAATTGAATTTGCGGTTTACTTGTCTTTGTCATGACTTGAGTGCCCACACGTAATGACGTCAAACCGCAGGGTGCACTGTTGCGTTTGGTTTCCTTTCTTTTGTAAGAGAAAAAAGAAAGTTCGTTGAATTCACCGCCTCATGTCTTTAATTTCTAAATTATCAAATACACTTGCGGTCACACAAAATGCGTTCTAGAGTTTATCCTTCCGAGGCAGAAAACTGATAGAGTGTAGTTATCAGATGTAGGCAGGAGAAAACTCTGTGAATATACGATCATCGCGTTACCGTGACAGTGTAAATACAACTAAGCGACCGTGAAGCGAAACGTGACATAGGAATGAAAAAGAGGGTTATTAGACTTGTGCAAATTTGGATCGCAGCATCCAGAATTGGAAAAAATTACAAACCTATGTAGTACAAATGAAATGGCGAGTTTTTGTGGAGTCAAGTTTATACGAGCAATGGTGCAATTTTATGGAGATTTAATTACTTGTCGCATCAGTATTCTGATAGGGAAAGTAACTCTCTAGCTCGCCTCAAGCCAACAAATCTGGACTTCGCACTACCACCTTGAGAGTAACAGCTGTGGATAAGACCCAGATGCAGTTGAGTCACGAGTGACCTCGCTATTACTTACACATGTACAGGGTTGAAAAGAAATAAAACTGACCCTGCGTGCAGATGAAAATATTTCAGGATCAAGAAGTCAGTAGGCTAATACTGAGTTGCGCGTATTCGAAGCATTCCCTATACAAGGACTCTGACTACCTCTCCAATCCAGAGTAAATTAACTATTAGTGCATTAACAAGATGCCTTACACAGAACAGCCTTGTTGAAGTTAAATATTTGATCACTTGGCACAAATTTCGCAAACTTGACTTTTTTACTGATTGAATACATTTAATGCTTAGACTACATTTTAAACACCAAATAAAGTTGTTTAATGTCGATACTTAAAACTGATAACCAAACTTCCCAAGGGTCTAAATTATATAGTTGAGGCTTTGACGTCATCCTCAAACAACAGCAAACTTGGTCAATGCACTACTGAGTTTGAAAAAAGATACTGTATTAAAGATCGTTAAGTAAAGAAAATTTTGCGGCCTTTTCACTCCGTTAAATGCAACTGTGACTGAAAACTTTGTTAAGAGTGTTGTAATTATCATAAAGTTATATTTGGTACCACTTAAAAGTTGCACCTAACATGGCTGTCCTACCTTACTACTTTAAGGGGTACATTTTAGGCAATGAAGGCATTTACAGCTGAGGAAACCGGAAAAAAAGATTTCTTGGCTCTAATTCGTCTGAATATAATAAAACCTTTTTGAGTGGACAGCTACAGAACCTTTAATGATGTACACCTAGAGCAGCTTGTCTGTCGAAACTGGCGCTAGTTACTTGCGTAATTATTAGAAGCTACGTTTACGGTTTTCGTCAAGCGTATACATCATTGACCTTTTGATTAAATTTCTTTTTATATAATCTTTTTCCTACGTATGATGCACGATCCTCGCAGTAGAGAGCGCTATTTATGCAATAGCGAAAATCAGACCTGAAAAAAATCAGGCCTGTACGGGATTCGAACCACTGACCTCTGCGATACTAGTGCAGCGCTATACCAATTGAGCTAACAAGCCAACTGGGAGCAGGCCGTTAAGTTGATTCGAAATAATCTTTTACCTGGCAGATAGCTTAGAAAAAGCAGGTTACATATGAATATGACTAGAGCCAAAGTAGCTGCGCTATAATCATTGAGGTTTGTGGTTCAACGAGTTTTATCGGCATGCAAATCTTTCTTATGGTTAAAAAAAAAAAACATGTAGCGAGCTAACGATTTTGAAGCTTTCCGCCAGCTCTCCTAGAATAAAGAAAATCGACACTAGTATCCCCCAGTGGTTCATTTTATAATAGATATAAGTGCGCAACATTAGAGCTTTGCATGACAGGCGTTCGATTATTATGGGGGCTCAATTCGTACAGGTTTCACTATATTTCTATTGGCACAGACACGTTATAGTCCTGAACAGGATGAATCGCAGATAGTTAATCATTAACCTAAGTTAATCCAAATAAGATAAATCTTGACAGAAATTCATAACAAACAGCCAGTGAGTGATACTGAAACATATTATAGCTCTGCATACCGAACACTAGTATTAATGTTTGTGGTTGAATGATATGTGCAATTATCTAACTGCTTTACAGTGCTGTAACATCTCCGAGAGCAATTACCCTTCCTCCCCCATCCACCAAACCGGGCCACAAATAACGGACTGGCTTTTCACCATATTTTTCAGCTTTTCCTTCGTGATCGGATCCAACCATTTGATGATACTGACTGGTGAAGGTGGGGGTTTGGTATTCGAGCCTCAATGGTGGAACTTGTGTCACCATTCGCCAAGTCAATCCGGTGAGCATATTGACGTACTCTCTCAAGTCTTTTAATAATTGTTCCCATGGAATTGTTGTAAAAGATTGCTCTCCAACTTCTTTCTGACGACAAATAACGATTATTTGACCCAAAAAGTAGTCCTAGAGAAAGGAGCCACAATCACCTTAATTATTTGATTAAAAACTTAATAGAAGGTACGTTTTTATTGGAGGGGGGGTGGGCCGGGGCGTCGGAGGGGAGGGTCATTAGTAAATATTTTACAAATTGGGAGGGTCAAACCTGTTTGATACGCAGCCGGGGAAGGGTCATAGATTGTTTTTTTTTTTGGCAAGGAAAAAACTACTCCATGTCTGTTAGTTGACTTTTAATTATTTGTTACCAAACACGCGAAGTGTATACAAACCTAAAACTTATATATACAAGCAAAGCTACCAGTCTAAATCAATCTACATCATTTTAAACAGATGTCGAAATATTATGTCAAAAAACTATCTCGTCCCAACTAACGTAATTGTCTCTCTGGACCCGTGCCCGCTTTCGTCCATATTTCCCTGCCTCGTAAACAATATCTGTACTAACTACTACTAGTATTAATGATAAGAGTAATGATGTTTATAAAAATAATAATGATAAGAATGATTTTAATGAAAACAATGATGACAAAATCAATAATAAAAATAGTAATAATGAAGATTATTATACTAATTATATGAATGGTTATAATAACAATAATGACAATTAGAATAGCAATAACCATAATGATAACAATAATTGGTAACCATATGATTGATAATATTTATTTAAAGAATGTGTCCGCGAAAGGTGTAGTTTTTTAATTAGTCACTCGTTTTGTTTTGTTTTGTTTTGTTTTTCGCAGCATTTTATCTTTTTCCCTTTTTTTAAGATCAGGATTTGAGGGAGACAAAGTAACATAAAACAATTTTACTTTATCATATTATGTCAACACGATCTCTTGTTTTAGCAATGTTCATATAGTATTTAGATTTTGATAAAGTTGTTGTGGTTGATCTACAAAACAATAATAAATATAATAATAACGATAGTAATGAAAAAATATAGGTAATAATGATAATGGTGATAATGATCTGAGCCCCATTTCAAAATACAATCTCCTTTTTCCGATAAAAGCTACTCCTATTGACCTAATATCAAAGCCGCCGCCATAGCAAATGGTAACCAATATCCTAGCGAAACGACAGCTCCAACACGGCTTTGGTGCACAGCCTGATTCGCTTTAAGTTTAATTTGACTTACCTCAGCGAAATATTCAACCTGAAGTTCTGATGCAGATTCTTTAGCCGCCAGTAAAAAGCTCTCCAGGACTTCTCTAGGGTAATCTGATCCACCTTTGGACAAACTGATGGGGATTTTCGTTGAATTTCCTTTTCCCTGCAAGAAGTTGAGGTGTGACATATATTACTTATCATATATCATTTTATAATGAAATGGAGGAAAGAAAATATGCGTAAATTAAAGTAGGGAGGCTTGATGGTGTTTGAAAATCTGCTCCTGAACTTAATGCAAGCCTGTCAGAGCGCGGGAAAATATTGTCCACGTTTTCATTGTTTC
This sequence comes from Stylophora pistillata, assembly GCF_964205215.1. Lineage (NCBI taxonomy): Eukaryota > Metazoa > Cnidaria > Anthozoa > Scleractinia > Pocilloporidae > Stylophora > Stylophora pistillata. The sequence continues at coordinate 2,357,105 of NC_142523.1, forward strand.
ACGTGATTTAAATAGTTCTTTACGCAGCCGTTTGTGATAAAATAGAACATTCTCTAGAAAACTCTAGAATGAATGAAAACAAGTTTAAGAACTTTGGCCTTTCAAGATCTGGTTCTAAATTAAATTGAAGGGTATACGTATACGGTCTTTAAGCATACATTTGTTTTCAAACTGTTATAACTGCACCTGAAGTCTGCTTTGATGGAAAATTCTCTCAAACCATGGCCCATGATGTACAGCGAACTTTGATATTTCTTTAAAACTGTCGACCATAAGGCTTTTTGTTTGCAACATATGCTCGTAGATTGCCTGATAATAATTAAAAAGATTTCTGAAACCTGCGTCATGATGGAACTATAAGTGAAGGAGTTTTTATGAGTAGGTTGATAATCAAATATGGTCGTTTCAGCACCAACAACCCGAATTCTAGGCAAAAGGATCGAAAGTAATTAAACCATAAGTATCTTGTAGAGATGGAAAGAACTCCTATCCCATTATAGTTAATCATTTGGCCAATTGTAGACCCCATCTTTGTCACTTTTAATACTACTACAACATCAAATTTTGAACTACGAATCTTCCCGTTTATATATCCTTACTCACCGAAATTTTTATTACCCCCAAAATCCTGAAAATGTGAGGCCACATTCTGTTAATTTTATTGAAAATGCAACCCCATCATTGTCAATCCTGTCATAAAATGCGACCCTTTTCTGCGATGCATCCCCATTAGCCTTATTACTTGGAAGTAGCCCCCCTCCTCTTCCTCTGGGCCAATTCGTTGCGTTCTCTCTCTCAGTTTTTGTAGATCGTGTGCGCCTTTCTTTTGTGTCCATTGACAATGTCGTGAAAGTGCCCAAGTGTGAAGCCAAAATGCCCCTGTGATTTTCCAACAAATACCTGGTTTAAAAATCTTTGTACCACAATCTCACCTCGAAAATGATACAGCTTAATCTTTTAGGAGATACACCCATTTCTCTATTGTACTGTTTCCTTATAACGATTAAAGCATCTTCCCGGTCTTCACTTTTTAAATTCTTAAAATCTCTTTCCACTATGGATGGCCTGTTCAAACTGAGGGTATCCTCGGTATTCCTCTGGTCCCGTTTCGTTTGCATCTCACTAAAACGTGCCACCCTTAAAGAAGAAAATTTAATTTCTAAAAGTAAGAATCACCATTGGAAGGCTTCTAAGTGCAAACACAAAACGAAGCTTCTGTTCCAAGGAGAATATAGTGAAGTATCAAGCGAGGAAAAATTGGTTTGCACGTAGCGGCTGTTTGCCTTTACTCTGCAAGAGCAGGACAACAAAAATCTCGTGTCTAAATGTCAAATGATATTAAATAATCCGTATCAAAAGAAAAACAAGAAATAGCACTTAAAGATCTGCTCCTAGTACGGCTGTCCTGCCTTTTAGAAAATCATAATTGTAAAATGATTTAACAATTGACAAAAAAAGGAAAAAGGTTATATTTTCGCGAGGAAAGAAATCTAGCCACCGTACCGTTCACTGAATAAAGCTGAGAATAGCCAAAACTAGCCGATGAACCAAATTATATAAAAGTAAATTGGATACCAGGAGTGATAGGCGCATACAAGATCTCATACAACTATGGGAGTTTCTTCTGATTACATTTAATCGAAATGCTAACTCCAGCCTAAGGATAAATCGTTAGAAAGAAAATACAAGGTGAGGTGCAGCTAACCTTTCAATAAGGGACTCAATCTCTCTTTCTTTTGCCTTCAGATCGTCTTTGCAGATTCTTAATTGCTCCTCTAAAAAGGAAACGCTGTGTTGTTTTTCTTTGACCTGCAGGGCCCTTTTGTCGCTCTCCTGTATCTCTTCTGAAGGTCTGAGAAATGAAATGTCCGCATATTAAATCTTACTTCTGGAGACAGACAGTATTGGTTCGTTCAGTTGTTTAAAACACCTTGACACCTGAACCATCCGTAACCGCCCGCACCTCGCGATCGCCTCGCGCGAGAACGCTTTCCCCCCTACCTCTCCTACTAAGTAGCGTTTTATCCCCAAACTTCCCCTATAGTTTGGAGATCAATAAGCCAATCAGAATCCGTCGTTTTTGCATATATTTTGTCGGCTTTAGGGGGTACTAGAGGGGCATTATTCTATGCGTCTTCACTAAATGATTAAATTTGAAAATATGGCATCCGCGCGGCCGACCCTCAAAATTTTCAGGTCGGATTTTTCGTTCATTTGCGATCGAGTTAGACCTTGTGGAATTCAGAATGTAAATTAATAATGCTATACAATACTCTGCTTGGAAAAGAATGGATATCTAGGTCTTAAAGGTGACAGAATAAGCTCTCGAGTCAACGATACTACGATTCTCTAAGGCGATGCGAATTATGGACGTAAAGTGAAGACCGAACTTTCGGACTTCAAGCAGGGCCTGGCGACAATTTGACGATTCGATGTCCCGGTAAATATTATGTTCGAGTAACAATGTGTTCAGAAAGTATAGTTTAATAGAAGATTTTGCCTCAACTCGAAGTTTTTTCAGAATTTTCAACATAACGCTGCGCAATTTCTGGCCATGAAGGCAAGTAAACAACCATCTAAGAATTTTACCGCATGGGCTTTGTACACGTAAGAAATTCGTACTTTTATCGCTTATAATAGCAAATCAAAAACTGTTTTGAATAAATCTGACGTCCCGAAATATTTCTTGGCCATTTTAGTCTTGCTTCCTATTGATAGAATCCGTGGAACTTGAGATCTCTTCACTCACGGACAAATTTGCATATTCCCTTTAATTTTGAAATATGATCCACATGCCCATTTTCACACATGCGAAAATATTTAGCGATTTTTATCTTCCATCTTGATTTTTAAGTTGAAACGTAATATGCACCTATCGCTTTTTTTCGCCGGAAATAAGTTCTTTAATTAGTCCTTTTTCACTGGAGCTTGTTTTTTGGAAAAGCTGATTTTTAAAAATTTACTGCGCATTGTGTTTGCCCTCTTGGTTTCTCCAAAATTTTGACTTTTCGTCGGCACGTGTTCTAAATTTCAGATTTCTTACACCTTTCACATTTTTCAACGCTGAGAACTTAATCACGGGGAATGATCTATAAATGTGCTCACTGCCTTGATCTGTTTTAATACAAATAACAGAGCACTGGCATAGTCTCATAATCAAAACACATTGTGGAAGATTTGCATTATGAAGTAAAGGTTTCTCTACTTGATCAGCAGGAGAGAGCATTTCCTCTGCGGCTCCTTCTATGTATGTACATGTAAATGTACTGAAAAGACATTTTTGTTTCTGATAAGGATACTTCTAAGAGTATGACTTGTTTATTGAGAAACGTTTTGAGATTCAAACTTTCTTGAAATACTTTAATTCATTTTGCCTGGTTGAAAGTCCTGAAAATGACAGTACTTGATAACTGGAAAAATTAACTATCACAAAACGAACACAAGTCAAGTGAGAAAGCTTTATACAAGTGAGAAAGCTTTACAAGTAGTACCTAAATAATCAATTACCCGTATTCTTGGTCTGAGTGTGGGTTTATCTGGTTCGGGGTCTGGGTATACAGTTTGCATTAATGATGGCTAAAGCTACTACTACATCGCAAAATTGTAAAAAGAGCGTGTCGATAGAACACTTTGACGATGGAAATCCCTTGGAATATCAGCAATTTTATAGTATCTCCCCCATTTTTTGGCTTCTTAGGGTAAGATGCCAGGAAAAACTGTGACTTGATGATGTTCTCTTTCAAGGTCTTTCAATATGGATTTTTTTTCACGTTTCAATGAATCTACTCCAAGTCGCAAGAACTTTCAACAAGTTACCCACTAATTCGTCAGAAATCGTGGGACTTTTACAATGAAAGTATGCATGTATGTATGCATGTATGCATGTATGTATGTATGTATGCATTTATGTGTGTATGTATGTATGTATCCATATATGTATGCATAAATGTATTTATGTAGGTATGTGTCCAATCGTATTATTAGTTCTCTCAATCAGTTTAAATCTCACGTACTCCAACGCTATTCGGCTGCTTTTCGTACAAACTATAACGTCACTAACTTCAACACCTGGAAGTCGATCTGCTGCAAATGCAGTAGGTCACGTGATATTCTATTAGTTGGTAACTGCTGCTATTAGGACTTTTTGTCGGCTGCATGAGAGATTTATTCCTATCGTTTTTTCTTTTATTATTGGGTTTTTTTTATATATATACTTTTTACACTGTCTATTGTTTACATAGTTAGTATTTGTGTATTTCTCGTAAGGGCACCCTTAATTTGGAGCCTCGCTTTATTGTTTGTCCCGCACCTTTGTCCTCCGTTCTCTTCTGTGTCTTGTTCATATGTATATTTTAGTCTTTTTGGTACTGTAAGTGTGGTGAAAGCGATTAAATAAATAAAGAAATAAACTTTAAAGACGGACATACGTGATTCGAGTTTCACACTCGCACTAAGCTATATATTTACGTAGAGAAACTTACACTTGAATTTTTTTGTCCTCCATCCGGGGTCTTTGGTCCACTGACTGCATTACTTTCACCTCTGCAATTTGCCCGCTGACAAAAATAACAAAAAAGACACTTATAATGAAAGTAAGTCAAGGGAAATTTACAATGCATGTATGCATAAATGTATATATGTATGTGTGTATGTATGTATGTATGTGTTGAAATGTATAGACTGAAATTTTTATTCACGCAGAGAAGCTTACACTTGGCTTTGTTTGTTCTCCATACAGCGGTCACCTGTATGCATTACCTGCGGCTTTGCACTTTGCTTGCTAAAAAAATTTAAAAAAAGAAAATAGAAACAGTTAACGAACAACAACCATAAAGGGATATGAAGGTAACATCAAAACTAGATTACACAAATTAATACCAAAACTGCAGATATTTAATGCATAATTACTGAGGCATATGGCATTATGAGAAATATTGCAGCCAGCTGAAACCGTAAGCCGAAGCTGGCTGCAATATTTCTCATAATGCCATGTGCCGAAGTAATTATCTATTATAATTATTGATCCCCATGAAATCCTATTGTTCTGTGTCTGTGTTGGATCTTCGATTTTAGTCGCACCTATGTGGGATAATTGTGATGCTCATTGCTATTGTTCTTGGTTATAATAAATACATCTTAGATTTTAATTGTACCGAGGGTTGTTCTTGTAGCTCGTTGTTATAGTTGTTCAAAACAGTTCTAGTGATGGAACTGATTAATTTGTGCAAGGCGTGTAACACTGCTAAGTTGCATACTTTATAAGCCAGAGAATTCAGTAATTTTACTGGAAGCGCCCGTGGACGAGAATAAGCGAATCCTCTGTTCTAATTAGCTACTCACGTGGGCAAGATGGGCCCATCTTGTCCGCTCGGGATTGCCCGAATTGATTCCGCGCAAAAAAAAAAAAAAAAATGCGTGGAGTGGACTTTCAAAGTTTTGGACAATGTCGGCGACGAAAATGCAAAAAAGCGGCAGAAGACAGTCAAAACAAAGAAAAAATTAAACGACCCTAAGCTACAAACACAGTTGGCTTTCATTCTAGATTCTTAATTAACGAAAGCGAAATCCTTTTGCTATATGGTAAATCCTTTATTCACCAAGCTTGTTCGGTCGAGATGGCTGGATATTAGCCTCGTTCTTTTTCTGCGTTTTTATGGACCTCAACTTCGCCTCAGTCCATAAAGCTGTCTTGACCTCACGCTTGGTTGGTCAATAACGCACACATCTAATAAAATATTAAAAAAATATATACCTTCTGATTGACTGGAAAAAGTGCACCTTTAGTGTAACAGAACGCAAAAGAGAAGTAGTACAAAGCAGAAAGAGGTAACTCAAAAGCCAACAACAGTTAAGCCAAGCTTTGAATATTTTAGTGGTTTAAAAATAACAAAAAATGACATCTTGAAATTTTTGTTCTCATTGAACGCAGCTATCTTGGACAAATGCCTAATAAATTTTGGTGCGTCTGAAACGATTACTTTGCATGTGATTTTTCCCGTTGCGCTTCTGCATATTGCTGATTTTCGTGTGACATCTTCAAATTCGAAAATCCAAGAACAGCTACGGAAATTCTTATCCTTCATCAGGCACAAGGGGGTCTAAATTCGTATCTGTTTTCAAATTTCAGTTCAGTATCGTGGTTGTTTTAGAAACCAGCGCAGTTTGAAGAGATTTTTAGTCTTTTTAGGAAATTAAGAGTTGGAAAAAGTGGTTTTGTACATTTCTGTTAATTTAGTTTGACGGTAATCAGTGGGCGAGATAGCCAAAGTGAGTTCCAGATGTTTTACACTTACGTAATTTTCCGGCCGCCAGGTTGGTGGGACAAAGATACTCATCAACATACGGGCTCCATACTGGGCTCTGTAAATTTGCGCAAAACCTTTTTGACGAATATCTTAAGTTTGGGAAAACAGAGAGACCTAAAACTTGGTGGAGAGCTTCCTTGCCTATCTCATATAACATTGTAATTTCTTAACCTTTATTACGTAAAATAGTGTTGCCTGACATGCATGACCTTCTGAAAGCTTCGCGAAACGATGATGGCTTGTTTATTTTAGTGTATTATGTAATCGTTTCTAAAAGCGGTATATTTTGTAATGTTGCTATAGTTAGACCTTTTTTAGAAAGTTCTAGAATTTTATCGCGTAAGTATATCAGTCGGATAGGTTAAGCGAAGTTTTAACTAAGTTTTCAGAAGCGAAGAGAGTTGGTCATGATCAGTTAAGCGTGACGAGGCAGTGTTTGAATTTGGCGGAGGCCGTGAGTATTTTCAAGTTTATTGAAGTCGACGGAGGCCGTGTAATTTTACTAAGTTACGTACTAGTGTAAAGTTTATCAAGTGGAAACTATGTTCCTTTTGGAATAAATCTTGTTGCTGTTCCGACAACCCTGCGTTCGGTTTAGACTGCAAATCACCTGCCACTCAACCAGCGAACTCTTAACAACTTTATCCACTTCATATCTTTCTCACGATGCGTGATAGTGAAAACGATCGACCGTGAAAATCTAACTTACCTTTTTGTTGTGGCTACTGTCTCTTGTAGGAGGCGAAGCCTCCTTTGCTGTCGAGATGAGTGAGTGAGTGAAGAAGCGAATGAGTGAGTGAGATTCTTCTCTCGCAATTTGAAAAAAACAATGTACCAGTGAATTTTTCCAAAGGGCTACGAGCGGCAGTCGCCTTAAGGGCTCGTGCAATTTTTGATGGCCTCTTAAAAATTTTCTTGTGCGTTTTGGTCCTAACAGACAGGAAAGGTAGGTGATAAGCAACATTTTAATTCAATTTTGAAGGAGAGTGCTGGAACAAAAACACCAAATAAAGCACAAAAAAGAATTCTCGGGGAGTTTACACAACAGTTCGCAGGAAGATTATATAAATGAACGTTTACTGCTTACTGCTCCTAAGCGATACTTGATATTGAAAGAGTGACAGAAATTTAAAAGCTCGAAACAAGTTAGTTTCTAAGGCGAACGGCCGCACCAGTGAGCCATGACACGAAATAAACGCGAAAACAACGTCAAATTTTTGCATGGATATTGTTAACAAGTAATCACAAATTGCACACGAAATCATGTGATTTTCTGAAAGAGAGATTTCCCCTCGCAGGAGATTGGTCGAAACTCGTTATATGACCGAATGTGCTCCGCCCTAAACCAAGGTATGTTTGGCGATATTTTTCACTCAGAGGTCCGCGATTGACCAAACAGACAAATTCAAGATCCACACCTCGGAAAATTCCCTGCCATTCAATGTTTGACGTTTGTTTGCATTCTGCTGAGGCGCGAAGCTAGAAAGATCGAGCCCTTAAATCTATCAACAAAACAATCCGTAAACGAGATGTTGCAGACGATCTTAAAAATTCTTGACTTGATTCTCGCTACTGTTGAGCAAGAAGTATCTCTGGAGTTAAGATCTACGTTGCTGTTACCTTAACTCCGAGAATTCCCTTCTCTTTCGTATTGGACGGATAAACTTTGAAGAACTCTAGGCCTAGTTTTCGAGCACGAGTATAAATATACAATTCAATCAAAACATGACAAAGTACCTTGTTATTTAGCGAGCGATCAACTAAGTAGCCTAGGACCGCTCTTATGTGACTTAACCTTTTTAAATGTCTATTGCCTAGACTCCTTTGCGAAAAACCCGCGATTTACGAGACGGCTGAAATTCTAACATTCGTGGTAGAACAAAGGTTCGTTCATGCTCCGCGACAAAACATGATTCTGGTGGTGTTTTCGGGTATTAACACCGTGTAGTTTCGTCTATTTATATCCATGGTGTGCCCCGGCATTCGAATTGATTATAACACACCCAAAGTTTTAACATCTGTGAAGATAGCAAATGTGGATGGCTCACAAACCTGGCTTGGCTCTTTTTCTGCTTAATCTCGTTCTTGCCTTCTTTGACTAGAATTTTAACTTCTTCTCGGAAACGCCCAGGATCGCTTTTGAAATCACGAGTTAATTTGGAAAGACGTTCTATGACGTTTTCCAACGTTAACGCTCGGTCGCCTTGTATTTCTTCTTCTTTCTTCTTCCTTTGCGCCATGTTTACCAGCTAAAGAGGTAGGTAGTGATTGCGAGGCACAAGACGCCCTACTGATACAGATCTCTTGTTCGCAGACAACAAAGCTGTCTTTCACTTCTCGGAAAAACAGTATGTTTAATGCTAATATTTTTTTTAAGTTGCTATGAAACACATGTCGACTCTCATGAATGTCAACAACTACACCCATCAATGTTAACTTGCAAATTAAGTATTACTTTCAAATCGATAAGATTTAAAGCATCTAACACCTTATTGAACATGTTACCGGTTAGTTCTATCAACCGCACATTGAATGAAATAATTAACTTATTTTCATCGCGTGCCACAGTAATAAAAAGGCTTACGAAGTTTACGGATGCATTCAAATCTCGCTGTCAGGTGTCACTGTCAAGTAGCACTTTAAGGTTTGGTTAGTTAACGCCCACCTCGCTGAGATAACATCTACCTCGCAGTGTGAGTCTTGAATACTCGCAGTTGAACGATTGTGGAATCTCAACCGAATCTCGGCACTCAGTATACTGCAGTTTGGGCTTTAAAAAGGTGAGTATAAGATCATTGCTTTCGACTCATGTGTGATAGACGCAGTAAAGAAAAAAACCCGGATTGATCATAATGCGTTGCAAATTGCGGATTACCTGGACAAGCTCCGTTTTGAAATACGACAAAGACCCCTTTGTCTATTTCCCAGCGCCTCTATGAATTGTTTAAAATCTTTTTAACTAACCAAGCCTGCAAATAAGTTGAATTCTCTTCGAGATTGTTTGATGAAAATCAAAATCTTCGCCAATCATTCTGACGATAATCTTTGAAGACCTTAATCGATGGATAGCATACGCATTTTTCAAATATAGTGCCAGAAATTAGCAGTGTTTTTTAAATATGCAGACGAAGTGCAGACTTAAATGGTTGATAACCGTATAGCCAGAGAGCTCTTCTGATCTGCCTGTCGAAATACAACCTTCGAGCAAACTCAAAGTATATGAAGTGCAAAATACAGTAAAACCCGCGCATACGAAGAACACCATTTTCGGGGTTCAGACTGATTGGGTTCTTATATATCGGGTATTTTAGGTGAAATCAGCCTGAAAGTGTTCTCAAGTGTTCTTAATTTTTACTTCTAAAAAATGTAAGTGATTTACTAAATAAAGGATGTGACTGACACTTTGACAAATGGTGACATTCGTTTCATTGCATATTTTTCATGTAATTATAAGACTTTTAATTCCAAATACAGTTGTTGTACATTTGCTATACACAGCAAGTGAAATTACTACCATTTATACAGAGATCTTAGTGCAATACCACAGTAAAGCTACAGACACTGTTTGTTCTATTAAACTGAAAAGGGAAGATATTTTACATATAAGAACAATTTTCAATTTTCAGGCTGAATGTGTTCTTATATATATGCTCCTTTTATACCAAATTTCAGCCTGGGTGTTCTTAATCCACATGTTCTTGTATGTGCGTTTTTACTGTATGTGTTCCTAACCCTAAGCAAAATACTAAAAGAGGACGATGAAGCTAATAGCGCTGGGATAAGTAGAGCGCAAAGATGAATCCTTCGACTCACAACGCATCGTTGCAAACAATACTTTCCAAGTGTATCTCAATTGTATGATATTATCGAGTAAAGCAGCAAAGATGAAAAGAAATACCGCTCAAACTAAAGCATATCGACATAAGGCTTGTCCTTCATCTTTTAGAAAACAACATTTCTCAGAAGAAACAGGATGTTTATCGCTAACATCTTCAATATTGTTCCACGTCATGCTTAGCTGACTTGGTGGCACTTCTTAAATTAATTTTGCTTTTTAATTGCGTACGAACTTTCGTAGTTACAATGGAGTCTTTAAATTTTTACTCGGTTGTCGGTAAGCTCAAAAGTTCGCACGAAGTCATCAATTCCTTCTCAAAAACACTATTGGTATGACTTTCCTGCGATTCTGTTTTCAAGGCACTTTGAGCAGTTCGCGTAATGATAAATGGACGCATTGATTTTTCTTCATAATTTCTGGGGACTCAGTAAGGCTTGTCGTTTACCTCTAAGAAACCAGCATTTCTTAGAAAAACAGTATGTTTATAATTGCTATCATTATTACCATTCTTGTCGTGCTTGACTTGAAGGCGCTTCTTGGATTTATTGTGGCTACATTATGAGTGAGTGAGGGTAACAATAGAACTCTGATCTTGACCCAATTTTGAATTGATTTTTCCGGGAGTTACTTGTTCTTTGTTTCGGAGTACTACATAAACATCTCGAAGTAAACATCTGGAAATAATTTCGGGGTGGCTCGTGAAAAAACAAAGCTTTTCCTCGCAAAAATATCTTGAAAGGTGTGATCGGCGCATCATGAAAACTCAAAGAAAACAATTTTTCTGCTAATAGCCTTGAGCATTTCACCGTTTGAATTATGAAAAGTCAGATGTTCAATGAAGCAATGTTTCCCTGAACTACTTGTTCTTTGTTTCGGAGTACTACAGAGAATGACAAACATCTCAAAATAATACAAAAAAGGCTTTTCTTGGCAAAAATACCTTGAAAGATGTGATCGGCGCATCATGAAAACTCAAAATCAATTTTTCTTCCAATACAGAACATTTTACCATTTGAATCGACGAATTATGTCCATTAGATCCGAAGACATAAATTTTTAGTTCTTGCCGTGACAAAAGATGATAAATATGATGTTTAAAACATCTCAAAATAATTATCACAGTGGCGTCTCCGGCAGCAGGTAATTGAAAGCAAGACTTTTCCTTGCAGAAATATATAAATAGGTTTGACGTACGCATTGTGGATACTTGAAGAAATACTTTCTTTTATCGGAAGAGCGGAGAGCATTTTATCATTTCAGTCAGTAATAATGCCCAAAAGAGCCGCTAATTTGCGAAGTGAGCAAAGTCCGGAGTTTAACAGGGTGACCCAATTCGACAGAATGATGGAACGGTGGAATAGCGGAATTGCGATATATTCTAGATCGTGGGATGTCATACTAAATGAAATAAAAGCCTCACAGAAACGGAAAACTTTGGCATGAAAAAAGCAGATAATTTATTGTTAACAGGCAAAATTAAAAGGAGCATAGTTTAATTAATACTCTGGCTTTCCGAAGGAAACGCCCGAGGTCACAAAACGCAGACCCACTACAGCGCATGCGTGAAGTTTAAGCGCATGCCTGGAATGAACCCTGGAGCGCCGGGTTTAAAGCAATGTATGGCTGTGACGCTCAGTATACACACAAAGTCACACACCATTCGCGGTAGACCCACACTAAAAGTTGTGGAGCGTTTTGGGAACGGGTCGGTCCACGAACTTTAAGAGAGATCAATTTACGAGTGAACCTTCTATCGAGAAATATCAAGCGAAACCTGCTATGTCAAACGAGCTATCTCATATTATGTTTACATATAAACACAACCGTGTATTTTGACGTGATCGAGAACCCAGTAGAATGCTAGAAGCTACTCTAAAACGTCTCAGAAGAAAGGGCAGGAAACTGAAGGAATTTGCGTATTCGTCTAAGCATACCGAAGTCCTCTTGGCTACGTACGTTGTCATGTGAAGGTTAGAAGAGTTACAAAGACTGTTTGTAGGCTTAATACGAAGAGGATAAGATTAAATAAAGTTACACAACAGGAGAAGAAGTACTTGTTGAATTGTTCTGTGAGGGTAATCACAGGATAATTGAATTGAATTATAGAGCAAGTCGGTTTTTATCAATGTTTTCTTGTAATAGACCCATGTGGCCTTATAAGAGTCAGACACACGTATGAAACTATTGTAAATTTCAACTGAGTTCAGATATAGAGAAAAACCCTGGTCCTGCTCCAATGTACATTGACCCTAGCAAAACAATAACTGCACCATATATATAGCCAAGATAATGAGTTGGTGTCTGGACAACTATGTTGCAATAAGTTTATGCTCTTTGATTTAAAACAACAAACAAGGAATCAACTCTGCTAATGATCTGGTGTCAATAATGAATGTTGGAGGTCAATTGTATTCAATTTGTCTCAGTTAACCAGACAATCACTTTTAATGCAGACAGAACTACCCACACTTTTAAAAGTGTTTGAGACTAACTATGAACTTCAATACAGTGAAAGCTACTCTGGTACTTTTTTATCAAGAAGCTACAATAGAAGGATATCAGTATTGTACCTCCTTAAATTGAGCCTTTCAATCACTTATATCTGAAAATTTCAACAATTTTGTCTTGACGATAGGATGTACTGCAGTTGTTATCTATTGTAAAGGTAATGTGGGCTTGAAAATATTCAATTCTCATGCAAGGGATATTTATGGTAGAAGGCATCTTCAAGGTATATGTGTGCTGCTTGAAGTATCATCACTGAATAGCTTAGTACATTATTTTTGGAGTATACATAACGGTAATATATATGAGTTGAAAGGGGTTAAAATTAATAAAGTTCAAAATAGTACCTTTTTCAGAGTCATGCCTGTGAAACCAGAAAGTTCAATGTGAGTTGTGCTGTGGCTGTCTATTCACTCTACTCTGTAAGGAAATCATGTAGTTATTGGAATTCAAACACCTTATCTAATGTTATTCAGTATGGCAGTTAAAAGATTAAATGAAAATTCATCTTTAAACAAAATTAATATTTACCATCAGATGATTTGCCAAAAACTGTTGATGCTTGTGGAACTGAAGTAAGTTTAGATCTTACTTCTTGTAAGAAATAAGAAAACCTTGTAAGAAATAAGAAAATCTTGTAAGAAATAATTATAGTGAATGTGCAGGGTTTTTGATGAGGTTTTCAGCTTTTTGTACGAAATGCATTTTTAAATCCACAAGAAGGTCAAAATATGTGTATTCCATCTTGGTATGTAATAAAAGTCAAATGCCTCTAAATGAATATACTAAAACTGTAAATAGCACTGCTTCTCTTGTTGCAGCCATCAGCAATATTCAATATTCAGAGATTTTTCTATTAAAAACAATATTAACTATTGAACAGTAATATTGCTTCAATCTACTGATTTCTGATAACTCTCCTTGGGTGAACATTTGGCAACAAACTATGACTGGGTACCAAATTAAATAATAATAAAATATAAAAAATTCCCTTCCCCTTAAGGCAAATACAAAAAATTACCTACTCAGGGTTCGTAAACGCCTTGAAAGTCCTTGAAGATGCTTGAATTTAAAAATAAAAAACTCAAGGCCTTGAAAATACTTGAATATGAGGACTAGGGCTTGATTTTTGCAATGCTTTTTCTTCAGCAATTTTCAAGTTGAAAATAACAGCACTTCCATGGAAAACTGAGAAATAATGTTTAGTAATTTTAAAATTGCTTTTCTTAAACTTGGCCTCCAAAGTAATTGAAAAGTCCATGAATTTCATCCTTTGCAGGAACCTACTCCTTTATAGTAATATATTATTTTGATGGTTGTCTAGTACCACAACAGCATTCATTACACTCCAGCAGACAAAAATAAACACAAGTAGACTTACTCACGACTGGCAATGACGAAATTGCAATATGGCAGTCCCCTAAAGATAACTCCAGATGTGCGATATTGAAAGCCCGAGTTCACGCAGCTATGCATGTAGTTATTGTTATTTTTGGAGCCAAGAGGATAGACCGAACAGTGAGGTTCTTGAGCTAGCCCCCATAAATCACTAATATTGTTATTGTTATAATTATTGTGAAGGTGTAGTCTGATCGTCCGGGTGAGTGTAGTCTGAGAAGGACTGTTGTCGGTGGTAGTGACTGACGTTTCGACAACCTGTGCGGAAGTCATCATCAGAGTCAAGGCTTCACTCAGGACTACACTCACCCGGACGATCAGACTACACCTTCACATGTTACCCCCGGGTTCAAGCCATTTACTGCATGTTATAATTATTATCATTACTATTGCTAACATGAATAGTTTTTACTACTTCCTTAATATTATTGGTTGAGTGTACATTTGTCACCACTTTCGTTAATCATCTTTCCCTTTGGAAATATGTGGGATGTGGCAGGTTTTCTTTTTAGTATGCGTCACAAATTTTCTGCAACAGTAGCTTCAAGTATTATTATACAACCTCTAGCTCTTTTCAGTGCTACAAAGATTTTGCTTTAACAGTAGTCACATGCAGTCTTAAAACTGCCTATTTTATTTTTTATTGGTGGGAACTTTTGTAATTAAAACGGAATCTTTTTCAAGTTTTACACGATTGTGATAAGCTCAAACTTCACAGCGTTTTTTTTCAGCATTTCTAAATTCGTTTCTTTCTGCATAAGCTTGCACTATTTCCTTTCAGGGGACTTTACTTTTCTTTACATTCTTAAGTTTACGGGTATCAGACTTCTCCCATTAACACACAATTTAATCGTATGCTTCGTCTTTAGTGCTGTCAGCGAATTGCTATGGCACCAACCTCAAAGTACGTGGCTGTGGTTGCTATTGATTTCGGAACCACCTACAGTGGATTTGCATTCTCCTTCAATGACAGTAGAGGCGAGGCAGGGATCCACATGAACAGAGAATGGGGAAACGAAGAGGGACGCAGCACTTTGAAAACCCCAACGTCGATCCTTCTCTCTCCCAAATTGGAATTTGACTCTTTTGGATACGAAGCTGATGATAAATATGTCCATCTCAAGGACGGAGATGACAAGGAGTACTATTATTTAAGACATTTTAAGATGGAACTTCACAAATCAAAGGTAAGATATTTACTGTAGTGCATCAGACGGATGAGTGACCCTCACTGGGGGCGAATCAACTTTGCTTGGATTGCAACATACGTAACTTTTATTATTGACCCTTAAAAATGTGGAACAAGGGAAAAGGGTCAGTTTTCGATTTTCGTTGTTTCAACATTTTGCGTTCGATGAATAGCCTGCTGTGTAATCCTCAACTTAGGTGCCCATTGCATTCACCACTAGATAGCCGTCACTTCTTCTTAATGATGCCTTTAATAACTACTATTTATCGCTTCTTGAAGACTTTCATGTCCACTAATCTCGGGTTTTGTTACACCACTATTTTTATATGGTAGGATGGGAATCTTATTGAAGCTTTGCACCTAAATGTGATGCGAAATGATCAATCAATTCCTAACATTTGGGATTTGTCAGAATCTATCTTCACTTCTAATTGGCAATTCTCCTGATCATAGAAGTATAGAGCAAGGATAAAGCCAAAAAACCAATTTCCAAGATAAATATACCATTAGAAACTGTTTGCAAAAATTGGAAACATCTTCGTCTATTTGTAGACCTTGGACCGGAACACTACGCTCTCGGCAGCCAACGGAAAGAAAGTTGACGCCACTATTGTTTTCTCGTTGTCGATAAAATACATGAAGGATGAAGCACTTAAAACCATACGTCAAAGGACAGGAGACAATTCCTATGACGCAAAGGACATCCAATGGGTCCTCACTGTGCCCGCCATTTGGACTCCAGCAGCGAAACAATTTATGAGAGAAGCCGCGAGCAAGGTCAGTGAAAAGTGAAAACTTTGCATACGGCACGAAGACAGCTGCGCCTCGTGGTTTCACTTTAGTTTTGAACAAAGTTGACGTCATTTCTATGATTAATAAGGTTATAGACGATGGAAAATTGACGTCAATTTATTAAAGAGGGTGCATGTATACTTAACATTAAAGGAACAATAAAAACCTTTGATTATTTTGCGAGGATGAAACAGAGACTTTAGCAAAACCTTTTTAAAGGAAAAGAATGTATACATTACATATTTATAAATAAATTGCAACGTTTATATATGTAAGTGTATGCGTCTAAAAATCAGTTCTAGCTTTCTTCTGGTGGAACTGAAAAATATAAATTCTATCGAAATAAAATATCATTACTCACTAGAATAAGTAATATGCTTTGTTTCTCTCGTTTCTTTACAGCTTACATTAATAATGCAAAGCAAATGTCGCAAGAAATGCATTCCTTGATAAGCAAAAGCTTCAATAACTCTAAACGCAAAACATGTATTTCTTCTATCAGGGATCCTGAGAGCAGAAATGTGTCAACAGACCCAGTTGATATATCCAATGTGCTAAACTCACACTTTGCATCAGTGGGAGCTAAGTTAGCATCAGCAATGCCACAATGAGACTAAAGAATGCATAAGAGGCCTATTATATTAGGATAAAATGCTATTACTTTCAGGACTTTTTTAGTCTCGTAATCAAATGGCGACGAGTGAAATTAGGAAACAATTTCACGCGCGTTTTGTCAAAATTCTGATAATTTCCCGAGCCTTTAGGCTCGGGAAATTATCAGAAATTTGACAAAACGCAAGTGAAATTATTTCCCTAATTTCACGAGAAAACCATTTGATTACCTCTTAATATAGTGGGTGACAAATTACGTTCACAACCGTAATTGTTTTTACCGGTTTATTCTATCGAAAACCGAGAACATGAAGAAGAATATAGTTTTCGTCTAAAGCATACATTATTGTTAAAGTTCGTAATTTTCTGAGTTTCTTCACAAAAAATACCTATCGAATTCTTCGTCCCTGTAAATGATTTTCGGCCGCTTTTTTTAATTTCGTAACTTCTTCAAGGGTCGCCATCTTAACTGTCGACGCCATCTTGGCTCTGATCGAGATACAAGAGATGTTACCATGGCAATTTTGTAATTTCACATGTGAAATTAAAAATTAACGCTGAAATTTCGCGCCAAAATTAAGGAGTAATTTGTCACCTATGATATTAAGGACAAAATGTCATAGCATTTAATGCTTTATTACATCCGCGCGTAGATATGACATTTCTCTACGAGTTGAACACGGTAAAAGAAACTCCATACATATAGGGAACCATGTATTATTTTAATTTGTTATATAAACTCAATATACCTTTACTGACAAGAAAAGTCGACTTTACTGATGAATGAAAAAAATGGGATCCAAAATCCCGAAAAAATTTCGTTAAGTGCGTTGGTGATATGGATAAGACTCAAGATGAAAAAATGCGTTGAATAATTACAAAAACAATATATGGGCGGTAATGACTTTTTCCTTACCGAAAGAAGAAATATTTTTAGGAACACGACCAGAATTGGCCTGTGGCAAATCTCCAGTTGTCGATTTTCTTTCTCAGCCGTGAGGAATGCCATTACCAAAGCCACTGAGTGCGTGACTTTCGGTTTTTCTTTTCTTCGTCTTCTAGGAAATTTTGAACGTCGCTGCCTGTTTGCAATACGAATTTTCCAGTGTTTTAGCAACCATAATCCGAGAAAATTTTAAAATTACTCACAGTTAAATTATTATGTTTTACTTTAAGGCTGGAATTACTTCTGTTAACAACAAAGAACAGTTGATTATTGCATTGGAACCTGAAGGAGGGGCACTCTTCTGTCGGGAGAGAAATCTGAGAGATTTTGCCGACCAAAAAGGAGATGCTTGTATTTCTGATGTCTTTGCTCGTCCTGGTTATTCTTATGCAGTGGTTGATATTGGAGGTAATCTTTCTGCTTATTATCATTTAACACACTTGAACGTGTCATGCAATATAGGCGAGGAAAAAAGTTTGCAGCAGGATATATTATTAAATTAGCAGGTAATTAAGGCACTCTCTCACTCAGAGCAACTCAACTGAAACATCATCTAATAATGAATGGTGGTCCGCTTGTCACTTGTTAGCGTAGAATCAAGAAGTAAGAAAGTTAACCTCCTAGACCTTCGAATGTCGCGCTCCGACTCAGTCTTTACCCCTGAGCTACACAGAACTCTACAGTGAGTTACACCAATTCCGCGCTTAGATTTGAGACGAGTCCCACATACTGCTGATCGATATCAGCAATGTCGCAAGCGTGACGAGAGTAAGAAGAATCAAAGAAAGCACTCATAGATGTTAACCTGGCGCTACCAAAATTCCAAAATTTTCATGCAAACAGAACACTTAAAATACTGAAACTATGAAATCGTCGAGTTTCTAGAATGTATCGACAAGAATCCCAGAAATATCTAGAGCTAGGGTTCAAGTAAGTTTTTTCATTTAACATAGTGAATACCACGATCGATAAAATTTATATTTTTTCCAAGTGGATGATGTCCAACTTAATTAACATTGCAGGCGTGATCTGAAACCGAAAAGTTTTAGGAAAGGAGATTGATCTGTGTTTGCAATTCATTAGCACTATTGCTTGCGCTGTGGCAAGATTTCTCTTGGACTTGTCCGTCATGTATGTCCATTTTAAAATCAATGCCTTTTCCTGATGTAAGCGATTTAGAGTCAAGTTTTAGTTCTTGCTCTTCCCATGATCATGATTTCTCCTCCACCCACCCTACTAGCTCCAATACCAGTATTCTTCATGACTACGACGAAATCGCCCAAAGACATTTGTTAAAAACTGCAAGATGGCTCACATTAATGCCAACGGCCTTGCTGGATTTAAGTTTGCTGAGGTTAAAACGTGGCTATCTTCGGCTTTATTTGATCTGCTTATCATAACTGAAACAAAGCTCGATAGAATTTTTCCTGACAGCCAGTTTGCAGTACAAGGTTTTCATCTACTTCGTAAAGACAGAAACATGCATGGTGGTGGTGTTATAATGTATATTCGAAATGGCATCATCTTTCAGCGAATGAAACACCTTGAAATCAACTGCGTCGGCACTGAAAGTATAGCAGTGAAGTTTAAACTTGGCAAAGCCTGGTCAACACTTATTGGTTTTTAGACCACCGTCTCTCACAAAATCCCAATGGAAATATGAAGTCTCCAACTTGTTAGAGGCTTCTAGTTACAATGGTCAAAGTGTTTTCATCCTAGGAGATTTCAATTGCGACCTACTGCAACCAGAGAAACCTCCAAAAGATGGACGTGATCTTTTGGATATACTAGACATTTTTGACTTTTAGTGTCTCATCAATTCTGCTACCCGCGTGACCTCATCTACTGGAACTCTATTAAATTTAATCCTCACCAAGTCAGGCAAAGAGTGCTTACAACTGGCGTTGTAAATCCACACATCAGTGATCATTCTCTAATCTATGCCATTTTGAGGAAATCACTGCAGGCACCACGTTCTCAGGAAATCACTTTCCGCAGTCTTAAAAATTATGACACTAAGGCCATCCTAAATGATTTGGATATGGTACCCTTCAGAACAGTTATGAATGTTTTTGATGACATCGATGATAAACTCTATGCATTTCAATCACTCTTCCATACTATCATTGATCAACATGCACCACTAAAGCAGGCCCACGTGCGTGGTGGCCAGGTACCATACTTAACAGATGAATGGCGTAAAGCAATACGCCACCGAAATCACCTATGGAAGATCTTTGCTAGAAATAAAACAGATGCGAATTACTCTCTATATAAGTGCCAGAGAAATAAATGCACCTCACTGCGCAGAAAGTCTATCATATCATACTTTCGCAAGAAGTCATTGGCACAAGATCAGGACCCTAGGCATTTTTGGACCACGTTTCGTCCGTTTTTACATTCACGCAAATCACAGCAGACCAATAATATTTTCTTAAAGAAAACTGATCGTGTGATCACTGACAAACAGTCCATTGCCAACATCTTCAACCAGTACTTTGTGAATATTACAGGAGACATCAAGGAACCTGAAAGTAATCATGGCACTAATTTTGAAGATTATCCCAGCATCTCTGCGATTTTAACAAACCTTCCTGTAGACACGAGCTTTAACTTAAATTTCACACCTTTGAACACTGTTATTGTTGAAAAATGCCTAGAGAAAATTCGAGTAAACAAGTTTAGTAGCTATGATAATATCCCTCCACGGCTTCTCAAGGACTCTGCTTCCATCATATCTAGTCTCCTATGTTCCATCATGAATACATCAATTATTCAAGGTCGCTACCCAAACTAACTACAGACCTATCACTGTAGTACCTGCAATTAACAATGTGTTTGAAAAATTACTCACCATCCAACTGAATTTTTATTTCAATGGAATCCTTGCAGATAACTTATCTGCATACCGTAAACATCACAGCTGCCAAACAGCATTATTACGCCTTGTTGAAGACTGGAAAGACTGCCCAGACAAAAACCTTCTGGTAGCAGTAATATCAACAGATCTTTCGAAAGCTTTTGACAGGTTACCGCATAACCTACTACCAGCTAAACTTAAAGTTTATGGTCTCAACAAGCCAGCCTGCACTTTACGCGGCAATTTTCTGCATAAAAGGCAACAACGAGTCAAAATTGATGACACTTTTTCCCCCTGGATGAGCCTTACAAGGGGGGTTCCCCAAGGGAGTGTTTTGAGTCCACTTTTATTTAACATTTTTATAAATGATCTTTTTTACTTTGTGAGACATGCCAGATTAAATATGTATGCGGATGATCAGCAAATCTATGATTCTGACAAGGACCCTATGACACTTCACTTCAGAATGGAAAATGAATTGAACACTATAGTTAATTGGTATGCTCTAAATGGTCTTAGAGCAAACCCTGAAAAATTTCAAGCTATGATTTTAGGTAAAAAGACATGACTTTAATTTCAAGATTGGGAATGTAGAAATTGATAAGGAAATGAGTATTGACTTACTAGGTGTCAATTTGGATAACAAACTCAATTTTTCCAAGCATATTTCTAATATCTGCGCAAGGGTACACAATCAAATTCGAGTTATCAAAAGATTTAGACACATCTAAGTAACTTAACAAAAGCACAGCTTTACAAGGCTTTTATCTTGCCACGTTTTCAATACTGCAGCACTATCTGGCATTTCTGTGGCGCTGGGAATTTGGAAAAGTTAGAACTCCTCAATAAACATGCTTTATGAATAATTCTTGATGACAAAGCCAGCACATATGAACAGCTTCTGGAAAATCTAAAACTTGTAAGCCTAAGTAAGAGAAGAATTCTCGATATGTTAATTGTAGTTCACAAATCCTTTCAGGCAGCCACACCAGCCTACGTATCGGCATTACCAGTAGCAAAAACCAACACCAATGGGCCTAGAGGCAAAAACAAGCTGCAATTACCGCGTGTTAGAACATAGCTAGCAGAATCGCGCAATCAAATTCATTATACGTAAGCGTGATCAAAATCCCGACAGTGCACACAGATAGCGTCAGCAAATCCGACTTCGCCAGAAAGTTTTTTTTCGCGCGAGCGGCCATTGTTAGCGCGGGGAAAAATAATATATTTCGCGACAATAATGGATACAAACAGAAACTCGGCCTACTATTCCGAAAACGAAGACAATGTTTCGACCTTCTCCCTTGGGCTAGAGTTCTTAAATGAGGCAGAAAAAGAGAAAAACAAAGGAAAAGGAGACTCGGCATCAGCGCTGTCACGATTCGCTTCAACTGATATTGTTGTCCGTTTTTCGCGTCGGATTTGATGCACAATTCCACCAGCTATGTTCTAAAACAATTGGTTCATGCTTTCAGCTGTGTACTATCGAGTTATGGAGCACGTGGGAAGTTTGGAGAACACTCAAGAAGCTAGAGTTGCCCTCGGCTATCGCCTCGGGCAACGCTTACGCTTCTTTCGTGCTCTCCAAACTTCCCGCGTGCTCCATAACTCGATAGTGCACGCTAAAGCATGAACCAATTGTTAATTAACACCACAAGTTTCGGGAAAAACTCCTTTAAATTTCTAGCACCTAAATTATGGAACATGTTGAACGACGACCTTAGAACTACCACTAATATAACTTATTTCAGAAACAACTGCCTTGCCTTTGTAACTAGCTAGACTTATTCTTCCTTATTCTCTTAATTCTTAGTTAATTGTTTTTAACATATCATTTTACTAACATGTATATATTATTTTAACTGTTCCTATGTATTATATTGTATTTATTTCTCGGAGATACTAGCGCTTATGCGCTACTCTTCAATCCGAGCTGAAAATAAAGTTTATTACTACTACTTTTACTATTACGTCCTGACCTACTCATGTTCGAAAATCCTTTAATTTATATTTGTTATCCATCTGTCTTAATTCTTTACCTATTTATCGGTTTAGTTAATAAATTTCCTTCCACTTTTTATTTACAAGGCGGGACCCTGGATGTTACAGTTCATGAAGTTCTCGAAGACAGCAAGATCAGAGAAGTTTACCAGGTGACTGGGGGACCTTTTGGTGGTATTTACGTTGACCAAAAGTTTGTGTACCTACTTGAACAACTTTTTGAACGTAAAAATATCAACAAATTCCGCCTCGAATATCCGGCAGATTGGCTTCGGATAATGAATGAATTTGAAATGAAAAAAAGGGGAAGACGAGCTTTTGATGATAAGCCCACTCGAATAACCCTTCCCCGTAGCTTCCTTAGTATGATGTCTAAAAACAGCAAGTCTGATCTAGCCGGACACCTTGCGAAGTCTTGCAACATTAAAGATGTAGAAATATACAACGATGAGTTTCTCTGCCTGGGGCCCAATGCAATGAAGAGCCTATTTTCTCCAGTAGTTTCTGGAATTGTTTGCCACATGGTAGGACTAACTAGGAAACGTGCACTGAAGAAGTTAGCTTGCCTGTTCATGGTTGGTGGTTTTGCTGAATCGGTTATTCTGCAAGAGGCCATGAAGACGGCATTCAGCGGGAGATTTCCAATATTAGTTCCCAACTATGCTGGTATTGCAGTTGTCCAAGGTGCAACCATGTTTGCTAATAAGCCTGAGGTGATCTCTTCTAGAATTATGGCTACCACCTATGGCTTTAACTCAATCAGAAACTTTGATCCTAAGGGGGACGACCCAAAAAAGAAGTTTATCCTTGACGGTGTAGCTAGATGCAAAGATGTCTTCGCTATCATTGTAAATGAAAACGAGAGTATAAAAGTAGGAGAGAAGAAAAGTTTCATTAGATACCCTTTGCGACCCGATCAGACTCAGGCATGCTTTAAGTTTTTCACTTCCACTGATACAAACGTCAAATACGTAACAGATTCCTCTGTCGGACCTCAAATTGGAAATTTAGTCGTTGAATCACCCGACACTTCACTTGGACTGGATCGGGAAATCGAGTTAAACGTTTTTTTCGGTGGAACTGAAATAAAAGCGACTGCTATTGATCGCGCCAGTAAGCAGACCGCTGTTGTCTACCTCGACTTTCTGTGTAAATCTTGAATGCACCAGGGATTTACTTTGTCGGATTTTCCTGTAATAGTCTCTGATTAATGACTTGCAAGAGAATAGGATAGGAAAAACTGAAATTATTTGTACCATACCTCATTTGCGATTTGTTTGGGTGGCCCTTACTTAGTACTTTAACGATGAGCAATATTTCACACAAAACGTAAATAGATACAGTTACATCAAACACGAAAATGTATTATTTTACTTTTGTGCAACAGTATTCCCAAGTATCCCCAAATGTGCACTTCCTTTTTCAGTACATTCGCAGTTTTGCCACCCCGTAGAGACAAAACGGTCGCCGATGAAGATCAAAATTGAATTTTTGATTGAGTTATCGATTCCTGTGTGAAAACAGAAATAGCGATTTTACGAGCACGAGGGTAGAATTTAGAAAGCCAATGATGGATTTGTATTATTACTGAAATTAAAAACATAAATTACAGCCTAAGGCAAAAACCCGTGGGGAATACAGTAAATCTTGACAACCATTTTGATTTTTCAGTTTGTGCAGTTTTTATCTATTATAGGTTACATCTACAGACCATAAGCTGAAGTTCTCGTGGTTAAGATGGGATTTGGCTCGTATGTTATAAGCACCCTCAGTAAAAAACCGTTTTGGATATCGGCGTTATATCCAGTTTATTTGCTTCATTGAACTCATTATTAGCTATTCTGAAAAGTTTTTAGCCACGACACAGCAGCAGTTATGACAAAATGCTGATACTATAGACTGAACAACTGTTGATATAAATAACACAGAATAAAGTTTGCGCCCGAGAGAGTTTGCTGACAAAGTAACTGTTGATCGTTCGTCGAACTAGCTGACTTTTAAACAATTCGAGCGAATCGAAGCAAAAGCTGTAGGTTTGGTAAATGAAAGTTGTAGATGCAACTTCAACTTTATTATATACGATTTGTGCTTTTTAAGGGGCAATTTTTTTTCGTAAGGAGACAAATGTTTACTGGTGCTTGTTACGAGAGTTGGACAGAGTAAATATTCTGAGTCTTGCCATCTTGTTATGCTATCAGTTAAAGTGCACCTAAACCCAAATTTTTTTTCGCTTAACGAAATAAGCTTATTTCTTGGAGTATTTCTGTGCAAAAATTTTTTAATTTGCTTAAATCTTCTGTGCCTAGTCAAAATACGGAAAATCGGCCGCCATCTTGACGTCAAATCGAGAACACGAAATTCTGCATTTCACACATTTTGACTTGTTTGGGTAGGTTGTCGTCGATATTGTCCGAAATATGCCGACTAGGTGTGTTGTATGAGGAATGTATGAAGCGCGATACCCTCTTGTAAATTTCGCACGTTACTACATCCTCCTACAACACACTTAGTCGGCATATTTTCGGACAATATCGACTACAATCTTCCCAAACAAGTGAAAATGTGTGAAATCCAGACTTTCGTGTTCTCGATTTGACGTCACATTACCCGCTAGAGCCATTCCCCTTTAAACTCGATCGTGGGGCAAGATTGCGGCCGATTTTCCGTATTTTGACTGGGCACAGAAAATTGAAGATTTGAGCATATAAAAAAAATTTTGCATAGAAATACTCCAAAAAATACGCTTATTTCGTTAAGCGAAAAAAAATTTTTGGGTTTAGGTGCACTTTTAATATGCTTCGTATATTAACAGTGCGTAGTTATGCGCATTCGTTTTCTGCTACATTGTTACTATACTCTATTTATATCTTTGTGTTTCTATAATTGCACGTATACTTATATAAATACACGTATATTTGTATGTTTGTGAGTGTAGTGTCTGATCCTGTCAGTAATTCAGAGAGATCTGCAAATGGTGGAAATAAAGAAATATTGTTATTGTTATTATTACGTCTCTTCTTGAAAGCAGTTGTCCTGATTTTGTTGTAACATTCATGTACTTTTAAGTTGGAAATACAAGTAATTAAATATGCCGCTAGTGCCTCTTACTTACTGGGTTTCAAGTTATTTACTTGAAAAAGGAAAGAAAGAACTTTAAACCTCAATTACAATTTTAACAGTATTTCTTAGCTTAAGATTACAGACAAAACGTTGTCTTGGTTAAATAAAAAAATTTCAAAACACGATGAACGTAACAAAAAATGTCTTAAACCCTCTCAAGAAGACCTGCCACCATAACTTAATACGACACTGCCTGGATTCCTAAAAGCATGCCTGCTAAGTGTTCGTTTGAAGTCGGGCATTGCAGTCAGTGGGCTGGTTTTGGGTCAGAGAGAGGCTTGTTAAGGGTTACAATTGACACTGCAAAGACCTGGGCACAACATTTTCCTTTGAAGAGGGAATAACCACGTTCAATAATAGCCTGGTCGTTTATAATGCAGCGCGCTGAACACGACAGCTAGTACCCTGACGCACCCCAAACAAAACTCCTTCTACAGTAGATTTGACTGTGCAAATAAAAATGCACTCCATGGTTAGGTCGTAAAGTCCACTCACGAAAAAAAAGGCATTTCAATTTATAACGGTCGTGCCATGTTTTACGTTTTGCCTTTATTTTCTTTGCTTGTTCTAGGAACCCCTTTCAATTGAGTGTCGTTAAACCAAAACTAAATTAATTACAATAACGAATCAGAGTTGAGAAAAATAGCACAACGCGCCAATGAGAATTCACAATTAAAAAAAGATTGGCGATCTGCTTTTAGCGCGAGAAAAAGTGTGCAACCAAGTCGCGACTGGTCATAGTTTTAAATTTGGTTGGCTGAAAAATTGGCTCGACTGCTTGAGACCAATCACACGACGAACTAGAGCAAAATCTAAGCAATTCCGGATTACTTTCGACTTTTAATTGAAATTCATTCCAAAAGTCAAGTTTTCTGAGAACCAAAATGAAAAAGATCTCATGTGTGAAAATCTGGCATGCCTACAACATTATGTACAAGAGACGCGGGATTGACAAGAGATTTCTCCAGAGGGACATCAATGTCAAAAGTATGACGCAACGGGCCTCGTCCTGATGTCTTCCGCGCATTGCGTGCTGGGATTGGTAGTTCAGAATGGTGAGCCGGAAGAGGCTCCGTGAAGAAATAAGGATGCAATAAGGCCTAGAATGAAATACAACGATTCATTGGAGTGAAAATAAACTAACAGAAATCTTCAATCTGTACTTATCGCACGGGTTGGAGAAGCTTTATCGCAGCTATCTATAGTTATGTATGAGGGGGTACGTTTCTAAAGAAATTGCGGTGCTGCGTCGATGAGGGGTATTACAAGATAATTTGGTTTTATCAACTGAGTTAATAATGTTAATAGTTTCTAAAGCTAAAAATAAATACGAATATATATATATAAAGGTTGGGTCGTTTGGGGTGACCGTCTCGGTTCTCCCCCATCCTAGCATTAGCACTGCACTGATGAGGCCCAGAAGGCCGAAACAGTACTGTCTGCAGTTAGTCTGCATATATTCTTGTGTTTTTCACGCTACCATTTCCAAACCAAGGACACTGCTCCACTTTTCTGTGTATAAACCACACACAACCCACAATTCCTCTATTCGATAGGTCAACGCTGGAAACGTCAGTTTTAGAAAATATTTGCGATGGCCAATTTACATCATCGACTCATGGTGATGGATCACTTTTAAAGCTCAAGTCCTCAGATTTGGAAGGTTCAGCTAAGAGTAACCAAACACTGCTACTGACCTCTTTTGCGGAAATTCTCTCTTTAGAGTGATACACCAAGAAACGTTTCAGCAAATCTATTGCCTGAAGACAAGTAAAAATAAACTATTACCATGCGTACGGCTTTCAGGAATCATTCTTGAAAGTCACCTTCCAGTTTGAACACGGAAACGGAAAATTAAACGCTTGCCACGGCACAAAAAAAAAACAGTCGCAATATTTAAATGAGAACATACAACAGAAGGTAACTGCTACTTGACAGGTGTAATTTACGGTCACGTACGGTACACGCACAAGGTACGCATGACAACACGCACGGCACACGCGCGTCACACATGCGCGGCACACACACATTCATGGTGTACGCACCTCTGGTGAAGCGTCAGGAACAATATTCTCCAATGGTATTGGCGGCATTTCGGGAAAAACGATTTTGTTGTAATCTGGTAGTTCTGTCATTCCCTATTACAAGGAGAAGAAATTAGCGGGCTTGTGCTGAGGTTAACATTTTATTGATCATTTTAATACAAATTGTACAACAAAATATAAACGAAAAATTTATTTACCATCGTTGAAATTACGGACTGCTTTATTCGTAATTTCAAAGGGGGGCAGCAGCCACTCTGTTATAAAATGAGTAAATTGGCGATCGCACAGATATTAGGGACCTTTAGTAGTCAGACGTCGACCAAAAATTGAATTTCTATTTATAGCTAGAATTTCGCGAATGGCTGGATGTGTTCACTGGTCTATGGGCCGCTTTGAGTTCCAAAAGGAAATTTGAATAATTTGCCGTCAGGGTTTCCGTACTCAGACTACCCAAATTTTGGTGATTTCAATTTGCTGTTTTACAGAGGACAGCTAATAAATGTACAAAGATTTAATACGCATGTGCTGAGCTATCGTTCTGTTCATTGCATTTTCTGCTTTGCCACGTCTTCGCTACTGTTCACATGGAGGTGGGGGACCCCAGGTAGGTGAGGTAGCCCACCTGCGTGAGGAAACTCGCCTGACTCATTCAATTTTGATCACGTTTATATGATAGGTGGGGTAACCCTGTCAACTATGGTAGCAATTTGCCAAGTAAACATCTCAAGGTGGGGTAAACGCCTAACCGGGGTCGCGTTCATGTTGAATTCGAAAGCGCACCAACGACCTCACCTCGGGATCCCGAGGTTGCAAGACTGTTTGTAAACGCAGGCTATTTTTCGACCAGGGCTTGGCGCGCAACCTCGCCTGCCAAGGATCCCCCACCTTCATGTAAACAGGCTCTAATTAAGCAATTCTCATTTAATATAATGCATACAGCTGTGAGATGCAACACGTTCCCTTACCTGGCTTTGGCTGGGTGTTCCCAACACTCGAAGTACACAGTAAAGCTGGGTAATGTCACTTTCACCCTAAAAAAAAGGAAACAACGCTGTAAAGAACTTTTGAGTGGATATTTTTATCAACTGTTTTTCCTTTTTCTACCCGCCGATTATCGTTATATTGGAGAAAATGTCAAAATATACATGGGAAGAGGGAAAATTCCGAAGAAATATTAGTAACAACCGCAATAAGGAACAATAATGAAAACAATAATAAGAAGTCAAAATAGTAATTGATGAGTAAACGATAAAACAGGGAAAAGGAAGACTTACGGGTTTGCAAAAGGGACACTTTAAAGTTCAAGCAAAGGATTCATATTTCATGATAAGACAACCGTGACACACATCATTCGTAATTCTGTTTTCTCGTTTGTGCTTATCAACTGCGCGCAAATTTCCTTACCTATTCTTTGCCTGCTTGTTCTCATTTTGGTTTTCAAACTTCTTTTACCATGCAACGAATTAACTTCATTCAAAAATGACGTCTAGCCTCTTGCAAGCGTTCACTTATTAAAACGAGGCGCCAAAGTAAAGTGCGCGATAGCGACAGTGGAGTGAAAAAGCGAGAGAGGTTTGGTTCGAGTTGCGTAAAGAACCCGACCCAAACCTCGCTCGTTTTTTCAGTCCTCCGCTTCTATCGCACCGTTTACTATCGCGCTTCGTTTAAACCCTTTAACTCCCAAGATCAGATTTTTAATTCTCCCCTCTAGCTGCCTTTCATTTCCTTGTAAATTAATTATGAGAATTTGGTGTTAGATCATGATAACTTCTACCTGATAAGTTTGAGTATTCTCATTAACTGTTTGCTGGATAATGTATGGATATTATTTGGAGAAGTTACATAATGATCACTTCTTGGAGCAAAAGGGTTAATAAATGAAAGCTTGGAACAGGCTCAATGACATCATGTCATAGACTTACTGGAAAAAGCGGAGAGTTGTTGAGGAGCTCTCCAAAAATACAACCAACTGCCCTGTTAGTACAAAGTAAACAAAAACAGACTAAATGAAACACCCTCGATTACACAAAATGACAAATGGATTGGTAGGACACCCTTTGTTTCCGCCGCTTCTAGAGCGCAGTCCCCAAACAAGGCAGCCTGATAATTGGTGTGTGGGATCCCCATGGGTAGGCTCAAACTCAGTCATTGTGTCGCACATGACTTGTATTCTTGGGCATGAGGCTTTGCTCTCATAGTGACACAGTCCAAGGCTGTGCCCTGAGGAAAATTGAATGGAGCCCTGTGCTCTGAAACTGTGAAATCCAGGGTGCCCAGCATATGCTTTTATAAAAAAACTTAAATTCCTGAGTGACCCAAGAGCAAAAGTAAGGCACCAGGGGCCACTGAGCACGTGGTGACGTCCACTTCTGGGTGGTTAGCTCACTTTACCCTTCCATGCAGTCACCACTGGTCACTAGAGACATATGCATAATCCTGCACAAATCCCACCCCTTACAGACTGATCATCCGAAAGTTGGTAAAGTGTGTTTGTTTGTTTTGTTTTTTTTTTTACCAAAGATCAACTCCTTCATCATATTTCCTTGCTCCATACAACAGTTCAGGGGCTCTGTACCATCTGGTTGTAATAAAAAAAAAGAGAAGGAGAGTCTCAGTAACACCAGCTGCCATTAGACAAAAAAAAAAAATCTGGGTTCCATACAATAATAATTACAAACCATGTTGACCATCATCAAGCTACATAGAGCCTACTGGGGCCTGTGGGCCTTGTAATAGATTTATATGTCATGTATGCGACAAGCCTCTTGCTTTCTACAGGATTCAGTAAAATCAGAGCATTACATGTTGGCCCAAAGAGTAGGTTTAATTTGGGTGAGCAAGGTTCGGGAGAGAAAGAGATTCCTACCAAGGGTGGGTGAGCAATGGTCAAAAGTAAGGAGAGGGGCTTGGGTTGGTGACTTAACCCCCTTCCCAGTCCCCCTTCCCCCACTGTCAACTCTAACTCCAAATTAAACAGGGCTGGTTAAATAAACAATAAAGTGATTCTTTATGTTAACTTGTCCCAATAAGATGCCTGTATGTGTCTGTCTAACCATAGTTGATGGTTATTTCAACCATGTAAATAAGTTTTAGAAAGATGACCGAATAAATTATCAAGTAATTTATATATCTTATTAACCAAGTGCGAGGGCCGTACTGGGAGAATATCGGCTTGAGGTCTTGACAGTACGGACTGAGCGCAGCGAGGTCCATACAAAAAAAGATCGAGGGCCGATATTCTTCCAGTACGGTCCCGAGCAAGCTTGGTTAATAAGAGATTTATTACACGACTGAAGTTCAAAGGGACACAAGTGCGGTATCATTCGGGACTATTTGGGACAGTGCCCGGTCCAATACTGAGAGAATATTGACCGGCAACAGAGCATTTTGATTTGTTGATTTTAGTTATTTGCCCTCTGACTGCCCGAGTCGTGTAATAAACATCCTTATTGCTCATCAAACCTTGTAGCCACTTGATGACTGTACTGTCTGTTGCCATCATTGGAAAAAACTCTAGCAAGACCAAAGTCTGCTATTTTAAGGTGTCCTGTGGAACTGATCAGCAAGTTTGCAGGCTTCAAATCCTACACGGAAGAAGTATTACAGGAGTTTCAGTGGCAGCTGGGTGGTGGGTAGATGTACACACAATTGATATGCTGGCTACCAGCTTGTAGTAATGCGATCTAGTGTATCGAAATAGTAAAACATACATACCCTATGCATTATCGAGTTCTCATGGCAAAACACTACACCTTTTAACAACATCAACATGTAGCTTTTGATCTGTGCCTACAAAAAAAAAAAGGATTGATTAAATATACATGCAGTAGAAAACAATCAGCCTGCTAGCAGTTGATTACAACAAATGCACCACAAATTTAGCCCTCTCTTTTTATCAGGTTGAAGTGGTTACCTTAACCTAACACTAAATTATTTTAACTTCACTAAAAAAAAAAAAAAAAAATGAATAGTAGTTAGAGGGGAGAATTAACAAGTAGATCTTGGGAGTTCAGGAGTTCATTGCTGCCACAGATTATCCAGCTTCATGTAACCATAACATGAGGTGACTATGAGCCGTACATGATTGCGATGCTATTTCTTAAGTTAGTCCATTCTAATTTGCTGGTACCCACTGATTCACACTCATAAGTGGAAAGTAGAACTTTTAGAATAGCATCTTGTGCGTCTCAATTGTACTTACCCAAAGACACAACCAAATGAACTAGTTTGGGCTTAAAACCAGACCTTTTAAAGGACGGCTACTGCATTCTATCCATTAGCAAGGTAAGATTCCCCACATCTCACCATTTAGAAAAAATGAATGAAAAATAAAATTTATCTCCATTACAGACCTCAGTTAAGGGTCTGGCAGAGTTGCGCAGGACTTCAGACAGATCAGAGAGCATGTACTCAAACACCAGCACAAACCCAGTACCATAGGGGAACACATCAATCAATTTCACAACCTGACCAAAGAGAGCAAAGCAACAGATTACAAATGACATCACAGTAAAGAAACTTCTTTACATGCTATAAGATACATTTTAGAATTCCATGTACATGCACTTACAAGGCAAAAGAAGAGATCTAATGCAGGTATGTATTCTACCCAGGCTGATCAAGGCTTAAGACAAAGGCTTCGATGGGGTAACTGCAAATAAGAAATTTTACTCTTTATCCTCCACCACCCGGCACAAATATCAATAACTACAAGCAAACTATTAACCCTTTACATCTTAACATCAGTATGCAAATTCTCCATACTGTTCTCTATACATTTCGTAGGGTGCTGATCAGGAGAATTTGTTTAACAATCAAGAGCTTCTTTAGTTGATGATCATTTCCTTTATTCTCGTGACCTTAATGTGTGATTCAGGGGTGATATTGTTAGGAGAAATTAGATGCTGGTCATTCTTAGAGCTCAAAGGGTTAATTAAGGAAGCTGAGGATATGATGAGGCCAAAAATAATAAATGCAGCCTCTAGGTACCAGGTACCTACATTTTGGTTGTCTTCTATTTCTTGTAATGCTTTAATCTCTCTGAAATTACGAAAAAGAAAAAACAACAACAAATGAATACCTTAACCAAGAATTATACATTAAGAATAAAGTGGCAAAAAACAAAAGATTGCCTTTGGGACTATGGCTTTGTTTTAAAAAGTATGGGGTTGTGAGGAAATATGACCATTAAATTTTTATTACAACCAGAAAACAATTGACCTTTGAGGATACTTAAAATAAGAGCTTCTAACTGCAAGAAAAAACGATAGCAGAGATTATGAAACCTCAATGCAGTATTTGGTATTCCATCCTCAATCTTTCTCAGTGGAACTTTCTTTAAAGCAACAACTTCACCACTCTGCATAAAATGGAATGTAAAACAATCACACAAATAATTATTATGAAGAAAGATTATCTCAAAGTTATAAACGGGGAGGAAAATCCTCGATGAACATTTTAGAGTTCGTTTTTTACCTGCCATCTTATCAAAAAAAAAATCTAAAGGACTTCTGAAATTTCATTTCACAGCATTAAGATTCCAGTCTCGAATACGTTGAAAGATTTTTGCTTAGTCCTTTAGATATAACCTTTGTATATTTACTTTTATATTTCTAGCTTGTCTGGCTAAATTGCTAGCACACTCACACAATGATACGCCTGGAAGTGATAAGTGAACTGAAAACCGCAGCTCGAAACAGATTATTTATGTAATACAACGCAAAAAAATAATCCTACCCCATGTATGCTAAATAAATATTTACCTCGATGTGTTTAGCTTTGAAAACAATTCCATGAGCTCCCTCTCCTATGTTTCCAAGGATCGTATACTGTCCACAATGTTCCATGACAACTGACCAAAACAGATCGTTCCGTTGAAGCTATAAATGAATCAAAGCTTTCCTTGATAAAATATCAAACCATTTTGTCTTGAAGTTGTACATTGCCATCAGATGTCAGAAATTTAGGGAGATATGTTTGCCCCTAGCCATGAAAACAACTCAACTTAGAGCAACACAAAGAGGAGGCCATTTTGAATGATGCGAAGACACTGGGATCGAAAGAAAGTCGAGGGAGTCTGGAGATAGTTAGTGCATTCTCCAGCATTCTCCTCGGACAGCGGCGTGAAGGAGAGTTCATGCGCAACATTACTTGAGTACCCAGCATTCCGTGTCAGTAGAATTGGTGAACCATGCACTGTGAATGTTGTGAATGTTGTGAATTGTACATGTGGCTTAACTTTAAACGCTAGAAGCATTGTGAAGACAACTTTTTTCTGAATGGAGGAATTTTCTGTTACTTCCACGTGTTTCTTAAGTTTTCAAACTGAGAAGTGCTCGCGTTCAGAGAGCCCTTGTGTCGTGTTTTATGGTGTGTTTTATTATGTTGTAGAAATTTTGTGTTACGTTGTTGTTGTCTTGTATTCCTGGTTGTGCTGTGTTGTGTTATACCGTTCAAATTCATGTTAGTAGATTCGTTGCTCTGTAGATTCGTTTCTGTATTTCGTTGTTACTTGTGTTCACTCACTCTGAGCTGCCAATGATGACAGAAGGCGAACCTGACGTCAGAGATGGTGAAATTCATAGTTCTGAGGCAGAATATCTTCACACTCTAGACTTCTCTCCTTCTAGAGTGCTTATGATTGCAACATCTATCACAGATGTCTGTTAGAACTTGAAAAACAAATTGAAAAACTCGTTGCTGTGAAACTTCCGTAAGCTGATCTCTTGAGGCCCTCTCGTGAGAGCTTTCAACCCTTAACAGTGTCTGCCATCTATTTAGACAGTAGAGTCCGAGCCTGGACACTAGTGTCCCATTTTGGGCACCAGTCTCAAACTCAGGACTCTGATGTACCATTTCGGACATTGGTATCCGATTTTGTCCTATTTTTCAAACTTGTGTCAGATTTTGGACAATTGTGTCCTGTTTGAAACACTAATGTGTGGACACCAGTCTCCGATTTTGGACACTAGTCTCCAATGTAAGACAGAAGTGTCGAATTTTAGACAGTGCAGCACGATGTTAGACACACATGTCCTATTTCAGTCACAAGTGTCCGGTCTTAGACACTATTTTCCGATTTTAGTCACTATTGTTCCATTTCAGATACAGGCGTCCGATTTTAGACTGTATCATCTGATTTAAGACACTAGTTCCTGGTTTTAGACACTCGTATTCGATTTCAAACATCATTGTCCAATTTTAGGCACTTCTGTTAGACACGGCATCTTGTTGTTCTAGAAGAGCGATCTCTGATACCCCGAATTCCTGGGTTGTCGAGCTCGCGATTCTCATCCCCAGTTTTCAGTGTCTTTGCTGGGTTCATGATTGCATACTGGGGACAAAATACTAAGAATTTAAACGAACGGCCCGCATTTTTGGACTCGAGCTTTCCTAGGGAAACCCGAGTAACAAAAGTACAAACAACAAGGGAGCGATCGATCATGTCACGCGCGCGTGATTGTCCGAAAACTTTGTCGCATTAAGATGGAATGAAAATTTGAATGCTATTTTAAAAACAAATCGACCACAATTTTCGATTGTCTTCAACTTTTTTTTAACTTTGTTCTCTGAATACGCGTGCGCGCTTATCATGTTCGCTTTGTGACGTGATGTTATGCATCTGTTTGTGATTTGATTGGACGTTGCAGTACTGGCATGTTGAGTATTAGAGAGACTCAAGACACCGCTCTCTCGCATTGAGTCAAGGAAATAACGCATGCCCACTGGATTGATTGATTTGTAAGAGCATTACTGAAGAAAGACTAAGAAACATCCTGTGATAATTTGGTAAATTTCTTCGACATCAATTTCGCCGCAATGGCTCACGCAATTAAAGATTTCTTGAAGAATCATTTCCCTCTGTCTTCGTTTGGAGAAAGGAATAAAGAACGCCATGGAAGCAGGGAGTATCTTCACGTTGAAAATCAAGGAGAAAGCGATGAGGATGAAATAGTTTATCCTAGCGAGGAAATGACCAAGGCGAGTGAGAAGGAGTCTTCAAAAAACACTTCGGCTTTACAAGCAGCCTGGAATGTGTTAAACTTAATTCAAGGTAAGTTTCGAAATAATATTGTATTGCAATTTTTCTTCTAATTCTGAGGTCGAAGGAAAGCTTATTTAAATAAGACAAAATATATCGTGTTTCAAATGACTTTATGGTTATTTTTCACCAGAATTTTAAATTTTTCAGATTCATTGGTAATATATACTAGTCATAAACTAAAACTTACAGAGAAAAAATTATATTTTACCCAATGCAAATCGCGGTTAGCTTTTCCCCAATACCAAATGTTCCATGCATCAAATTATTCATTCCTTGCCGCCAGATATTCTCCAAAAAAATGCCCTTATCTTACCGAAATGTATTTCAGCGGTCGTATAAGAGCTGAACGATAAAAAAGTCTCGAAAGAATTTTCTTCAATCATTGCTTGGAGAAAAGATCTTTTTGATCCAGTTGTTTGAACTGAACAAAAATTCTGATCCAATTTCCGATTATCTTGGTTGACGGAAAAATTGGGCGATTGGCTTTTTTTCGATAAATTGTTCCAAATCAAATTTGTCCAAAATAAAAAAAAAGTTTTGATTATCCAAATAAATGCATAAGTTCGATAGTTTCTCGTCCTTCTTGTCTGTTAGAAATGTACCGATTTCTCGATGGATTATTACAGACTGAAAATCAAATTCGTTTGAGAAACATTCCCAAACCTTTTAAGAGTAGAAAACATTTCCCTATTCAAGCTTCTATCTTTTATCGTTTAAGATTATTCAAATATCTTTCTTTCATAGAGGAGTTTAAGTTCATTTTCATAGAAGTCAAAGACAACAGCGATGTGCCAAGAAATGTTTTGAAGCTCCGGAAGCAAAATTAGCTCGGAAGTTTGGCTTTTAATTCCCTAGCGAGCTGAAGGAATTTCCTAAGTAGGTTTATCACTATTACATTCTTGACTAATTTTCATCTAGCCTCTCTTTCTGATATGAACCAGTACCGATTTTAAAAAAATATATTCTTTTTCAGTTGACGACTCAGTTCCTGTGAGAAAATCAAAACATTTCATTGAGATGATTTCTTCATTTAAAAGCTAATTCAATTTTTTTATTCTTATCGAAGGAATACATAAATAATTAAGGTGTTGTGGATAATTGTACAAAGGCGGGTTGCGAAAAGCAAAGAGCTGTTTCCGATAGCTAAGAAAAAAAATTAGGAGTTTTTTTTTGTTATCGTGGGTGTTCACTACTATTTCATTAAAGAAAATACAATATCGTGGTATGCTCATTAAATATTACTGAATATCCGTCCACTATTAATTAAAAAGCAATGTTTCTTCTAGAGTAAATTCGAAGACTTCCGTTCATAAAAAATTAACCACGTTTGTTTTTATCTTTTGACGGAATGTCAAAGCTACAATTTCAAAAGTTTCACATAAAAAAACCAGTGTGCGCCATTGAGTTACAAATAGAAGGCAAACCCAAAATGAATACTTGGTTAAAACCTTGCTGTTCTCAAGTACTAAAGATCTCAG
This sequence comes from Stylophora pistillata, assembly GCF_964205215.1. Classification (NCBI taxonomy): domain Eukaryota; kingdom Metazoa; phylum Cnidaria; class Anthozoa; order Scleractinia; family Pocilloporidae; genus Stylophora; species Stylophora pistillata. The sequence continues at coordinate 2,394,238 of NC_142523.1, forward strand.
GAACTGAATGGTTTAATTAGAAGCACAAAACTAATTACATCAAAGATGAAATTTTTTCTAACGAACGTTAACCAAACAAATTTAAATGTACTGTTTTAAAAAACTACTTTTAATGTCAGTGTTTCGAAAAAATATCTAGCTAAAGGTCTTCCTTAGTTACCCAGGAAAAATTAGAGGTTTTTTTCTTTTTTTTTTTTTATAGCAAACTCCCGCTCAGTGACCTCAGAATTTGAAAACAAATTTTCATTTAAGGTGTTTCAGATCCTAGGCGTTGCTAGATCAGATTTCGCCCTTAAAAAAAACCTATTGTTGAATTTATCAACTTTTTAATTATTTAAAGACAGGATCGGGATAATAACAATTCTTTGCCACTGAATCATCGCCAGAGAGGAAGAGCGCAAAAAAAGGGGCCGTAGCTGAAGGGAAAAAAAATAACACAACAGATTTTATTGGGCTTTCTACAATCATTTTAGTTAATTTCCGATTGCGAATAGGAGCTGGATTAATTTCCGTCGTGCATACAAAGCAGTAATGAAGAGAATCACTTAAAGAAAAGCGAGTGGGTACTATATTTGACAATGAATTGCCTTACGCTCAGATATTATCTGTTGTATAATCCCCGAGACGAAGTCGATAGGATCATTCAACAAGGTTCACTACAAGCCTGAGGTGAAAAGTATTTTTATTATAATTGCTCAGGTGCTTTCAAATTTCTGTTCTAAATTCGTTCAGTTGTTGAAACCATCCTGTTAAAATTGTTTTGTTTATTCGTATCGAGAGAAGCACCCAGTCTCCACTAGTATTTAACAGGTTTATTTAATTCAATCTGCAAAACTTCACATCTTTCTTTTGAAAAGTGTATGCCAAACTTAATAGCATTTTCCGCACTCTTGAAAATATGATGGCGTGAAAAAAACGGCGGGAAAAACAAGGTCACGTGGTCACTCTTGCCATTCACGTCTCACGTGAACGCGATGCTAAATCTCTCTATTTTCAACTTTCAGGAACGGGAACCCTTGGTGTCCCATTTGCTGTTATGCAGGGGGGATACATGTCTCTGGTGGCCATTGCTCTTATCTCAATAATCACTAACTACACGGGGAAACTTATCATAGAGTGTTTATACGAAAAGCCTCTCAATGGTCAAGGTACACGAGGAGTTCGAGTGAGAAACAGCTACGCTTTGATAGGTACGATGCAATGATGGCGAGACACCCGCTGCTGTCAAACATGTTGCTTGTATTTTTGTTGTTGTTTAAGTGTTGGTGTTAATTTCATCATTTACATTACTGTTATCATTATTATTATTATTATTATTATTATTATTATTATTATCATCATCATTATTATTGTTATCAATTATCAGTGTTGTAATTATTATTATTATTATCAATATATTTATTGTTGTTATCATCATTATCAAACTCAGAATTACAACAGAATTCTCGAACGTAATTGATTATTACAAGCATGATTAGTAATGATAATTAAACTGAGCGGAGTCCAATCCACGCGGGAGTCCGATCTGTTTATCAAATCGAATGTGATTGGCTTGTTGAACTGTCCGATATCAAACTGTTCGATAACAACTTGGCGAGTGAATTTGTGGAGAATAGGAGTTTTTAAACTAATTATAATCAAGTAAAGTGCAATTATTATGATTGGGCCCCTAATAAGACAGTGTGCGCTATGTGCACGCGCTTTTCTCGTGCATTTCGCTGAGGTAACTGTTGTTTCATATAAACTACCCGTATAACTGATGGCTAGTTTGTTTCTTAAATTTTATCATTGTTTCGATTTGTTGGTGACAGGACTTCCTGTCGTTCAATTGTATTTGCGATCGTTCTCATAATCAACACGTTGCACTCCCAATTCGGGGTTGTTCGATATTGCTATTCACTCGTACGATTGCAGACCAAGTTGGACTCCATTCAGTCTTATCATCACCATCAATAAGTATCACGATAATAACAATATCAATAATGATAATAATAATAACAATAATAAATGATAATAATAACATTAATTATAATAATAATTATAATAAAAATTTGACAACTTATCGTAAACGCCGAAAAAACTTCTGATTTCAGGCCAAGCATGTTGGAAAAGATATGGTTCCGCGGTGGTATGCGGCGCTCAGGTAATGCAACTCGCTTGCGCATGCGTTCTTTACCTGCTTCTCGTCGCCGACTTTTTCAACGACTTGTTTGAGCACCATGCCCTCTCGTATTCTTTATGGACCGTCATTGCTGGATTTCTTCTGCTCCCGTCAGTGTTCTTGAATCATCTTAAGCACGTCTCTTGGCTCAGCATGTTCAGTGTCGTCGCCCTCGTCATGGTGTTTACCTCAGTCATCGGGTATGGCGTGACACAGCGTTACGAATGGGATTTCAACCTTGGCGTGACAACTTTGGAGGGATTTCCCGTAGCATGGGGAATTATCCTGTTCAGCTTCGTGTGCCATCCTTACCTGCCAGGCATCGAAGAAACCATGGAAAAACCGGAAGAGTTTAACAGTATAATGAATTACTCTTTTTTTGCCTCCGCTGTGACCAAACTGATTTACGGCTTCATAGCAGTGTTAACCTTCAGAGGACAAACCCAACAAGAAATCTCTGAGAATCTCCCACCAGGGGCTCTCCAGAATACAGCCAACGCCCTCCTGGGGTTAAACGGGATGTTCTCGTATGCCTTGCCCTTATTAACCCTTATTACCATTATACATAAAGCCCAGCTTTCGTACATTCCACCATGCTTTCCCGACGAGAAGCATCCACTGACCATCAAGGAGCGCGCCATGATTTACTCGCTGCGAGCTGTCTTTGTGGTATTCACCGTAATGGTTGCTGTCCTTCTTCCTCAGTTCTCGCTGCTAATGGCGGTGATTGGTAGCATATCAGGTGTCTTGCTTACCCTAGTTTTCCCGTGTCTTTTCGACGTCATGCTTCACATCGAGCACATAAGTACCAGCCGTTACGTCATCAACTTACTCATTGTCTGTGTGGGGGTACTCTCCGGTGGCTTTGGTCTGGTGTTTTCACTTATTGCGATAACAAAATTGTACGTTTAATACATTTTGCGATAATGAACTAAATTACACTTCTGGGGACACAGGGATATTAAGGTTGCAGTATATCCTTTGTAGCTAGGATATTTTGCAGTGTAGACGTCTTATAGGGAAGAGAGTCAGTGTTACAAGCTCACAATTAACGTGGACAATGACGCCATGTTTTTTCAAGTCGGCGGCCGAACGTTTTACGAATGGCTACTGAGCGACCGCTCACTAAAATACGCCTGCAATCCAAGTTATACTGACAGAGAAATAATGGTTAAGGTTTCATTCAGCGGACAGCGCGGGAAAAGCATGCGCAAGAAATTAAATTGTTCGTCATTGTATCTTGGTGGAAATGGAAGGCGTGAATACGGAACTTGTATCGGAGTTGCAAATCGACGAATGTTTATTAAATATATCTTATTAACCAAGCGCGAGGGCCGTACTGGGAGTATATCGGCCCGAGGTCTTGACAGTACGGACCGAGCGCAGCTCGGTCCGTACAAAAAAGACCGAGGGCCGATATTCTTCCAGTACGGTCCCGAGCTAGCTTGGTTAATAAGAGATTTATTATACGACTGAAGTTCAAAGGGACACAAGTGCGGTATCATTAGGGACCATTCGGGACAGTGCCCGGTCCAATACTGAGAGACTATTGACCGGCAATAAAGCATTTTGATTGGTTGACTTTAGTTATTGGCGCTCTGACTGCCCGAGTCGTGTAATAAGCAAGAGTTAAGAGAGCTGTGCAAGCACATGAACATTCGTCAAGACTGCTCTGTTTCACTTCAATCGACAGAAAGAATCTAGTTTGAAAAAGTTGTGTGACTTTAGCCCTATTAAAAATTTCAGATAGTTCTTCAGTGACTTAAATAACTACATCGATCAGAATGGAGTTGTTATCTAAAAGCAAAAGACATAAATTTACAACAAGGCTGATATAAGGGAAAAATCAAACGTCTGCTAGTATTACACAAACACAAACACATGATCCCGGGAGCTGTGACGAAATCAACTGGGAAACTTTATCCCAGGGAAGAAACCCTAGTTGCACACTTGGGAGAATTACCTTCTCGGTATCACAAAGAGTTGTCTTCTTTCCCTTTCTGTTGTAATCACTTTCTGTGAAATGACACCTTCTTCCTAAAAAACCTCAGTGTGAATCTCAAAGTAAGACCTTATCGCCAAGAAATGACTTTTCCCAATGATTTATTCACATACGTCTTGCATACGTTTCTAGGCCAGTTGCTACGTTCACTTCTGTTACTATGTTTTAAACGTCTCCCCCTACCCCTCTCCACACCCCACCCCCACCCCCACCCCCCCCCGCTAATAGCTTTCACGCAAAAGTTAAAAAAGAGTTGTTGGGAGGAATGATCATAAGTACCTCAGCTAAAAATCCTTTTCATTCTTTTATTCTCGTCTTTGTATGAAGACATGGATTCAGAACTATTTGGCCAGAATGCATGCAAATAAACGTTTTGTACAACTTACATTGAGTATGCTATTAGACAAATTTACATCCTTTTTTTGCTTTTAACCTCTGACTGTATCGCTTGTAGATCGCAAACCAGTCCTTCCACTTTTCAATAACAAATTCGCTAGTCTTACAGGAACTGGAAGTATTCTTCGGACTAAAAATTTTTCATTTATCTTCATTTTCTTCCCTTAATGTGAGTTTTTCTGTTTGGCATTGTAAGCAGCCCCTAACATGTTGCCTAAACGCCAATGGCTTCGTCACATAACACATTGCGACACAATAGTAACGCAACACCATTCGCTCAATGTCACGTTGGTCCACGTTACATCTATCGCCGCTGGCTTTTCCATAATTGCATTACTGTATGTATATCATTTGTGTCTACCTCCTCTTTTCTGTTGTTTCATTTGATTTTGACATTGAGGACAAAACCATTTTCCTTTGGGAGCGTCTGTTAATCCAACACATCCGTAATGAAACCATTCGATGGCACACTGAAACGTGAACAGACCGCACAATTAGGAGTTGCTTCAACCGCTGATGTAGTAAGCTTGCGAGGTTTAGCCAGTTCTTTTGTTCCAAGTTGATTCGTACCCAAATTTAGACGATTCGTATCTAGTCTGTGCAGGTTCGTACCCGACCCGTTAGTCGATTCGTATCCGTCCCAACATTCTAACCCTAAGCAAAACCCTGAAGATCTCACCGAACGAAGTTCTCTTGGTAACCCCGTCCCAGACCTGGTATTTCGTAAACAAGGCGGTCAAATGTAGGGTATGCGCGAGGAGATAAATTTTGGGTCGGCCGCGCGCCGATCTCCAGCGCAAAATACAAAAAGAAACATGAGAAACAACCGCTGTCACGCAAATTATGCCAATAAATATTAAAGAGTTCCAGAAAATTGTCAAAAAAGCAAAAGTAAGGAAAACGAAAACCTAAGACTTTTCGTACGTAAATCTTCCCTTATAGGTGGTTTGCACGTTACGTCATGGCCGCCATGTTGGTGGACGTAAACAATAGATATCTCATTAGCTTCGTTTGTTCGTCCACCAGCATTTGTTCCTAACTATGCTTTCACCGTTGTTACCTGTGTTTCTAGAGATCGGTTGGAAACCACCTATTACAGGTTTCGTGATAATTTACCGTTTTACTGTGCGCTTTGACAAAAATGTTGTATGGTTTTCAAGCACCAAGACTTTTCGGCTTATGATTGTTTACAACTCTTGAAAGAAAACTTCGTATTGACAGTTTGAAATAGTTACCCTAAACAACTAAACTGACTGAATACGAAGTTGAAGTTCATTTATTTATTTTTTTTTATTTGTTTTAGCAGGTTGATTAATTTGGCAGCTGTAATAGCTGATGTGGACCTGCTGTCCTAACCCACCCATCCCACCCCACGGGAGGACATCCATCACACAGTAATCTCGTGTGTGGGAACTTAACGTCTCCTGCCCCAACCCTGCAGGAGACGGGACCTCCATTTATTCGTCCCTGTCCGAGAAGACTAGAATATCTAACCATTCCTACCCCTAACCCTGTAGGAGACGGGACCTCCATTTGTTTGTCCCTGTCCGAGAAGACTAGAATATCTAACCATTCCTACCCCTAACCCTGTAGGAGACGGGACCTCCATTTGTTTGTCCCTGTCCGAGAAGACTAGAATATCTAACCATTTCTACCCCTAACCCTGTAGGAGACGGGACCTCCATTTGTTTGTCCCTGTCCGAGAAGACTAGAATATCTAACCATTTCTACCCCTAACCCTGTAGGAGACGGGACCTCCATTTGTTTGTCCCTGTCCGAGAAGACTAGAATATCTAACCATTCCTACCCCTAACCCTGTAGGAGACGGGACCTCCATTTGTTTGTCCCTGTCCGAGAAGACTAGAATATCTAACCATTCCTACCCCTAACCCTGTAGGAGACGGGACCTCCATTTGTTTGTCCCTGTCCGAGAAGACTAGAATATCTAACCATTTCTACCCCTAACCCTGTAGGAGACGGGACCTCCATTTGTTTGTCCCTGTCCGAGAAGACTAGAATATCTAACCATTTCTACCCCTAACCCTGCAGGAGACGGGACCTCCATTTATTCGTCCCTATCCGAGAAGACTAGAATATCTAACCATTTCTTGATGTTATAGAAAGGTAGCAAATTCTTCTCAATTATTTTAAGACCTTGAGTGTTGGTCCGGCCGGGGCTCGAACCCTCGACCTCCCGCACTACAGTCCAGCGCTCTATCCATTGAGCTAACCGGGAGGCGGTTATGATCCTAGTAGGTTACCAATCGAATGAGTGCGAAACTTCCACGGGTACGAGAAAACTGGTAAGCTTACAAGGAGTAAAGAGGGCGATTCGAAAGGAACAAAATGTTTCTAATTACCAGATATTGGTAATTAACATGTTTAACGACGTTAAAACAAAAACTCACATCAGGGTTATCACATCCCACCATTTCGCCATATGAGACCTATAAGTAAACATAAATAAGAAAGATGTAAAACAAAATTTTTTTCCAAAATTAAAGGAATTGCAACATCCAATCACAAGAAATAAAAGATCATAGGGAACCAATGAAAAGTCAATGTACGAACAAGCAAATTGCCTGAAGCGGGGGAAAAAGCGAGTGGTCACGTGGCGGCGATTTCCCTTCGTTTGAATCTGATTGGTTGAGAAAGTGAAACAAGTTTTCTGGACCAATCACAGAGCGAGGTAATCCAAAACCGAAGAAATTCCGGTTTGCGTCCGACACCCATGTGAAAACTACTCTAAAAACTTTTCACCCACCTGATTACAGAGGCAATACCGTGGTTCATTGGGGTCGTACACCCAGTCCGGTACAGCGGCGGCTGCTACGGCTGCCTCTTGTTCAGCGACCTGCGCCGAGGCCACTGCTGTGACTTGTGTGGAATTTTTACTTCTGTGAACGACAAAAGAGAAAATCAAAGTCACCGCGTCAACGGTCATCTAAGGGTAATGCTTACATCTTCTATTGATTCTAGTGACCCAAAGAACCCGAGCTTACCCCGATTTACGCGGAATGAACCCTTCGACCCTTAGGAGCGACTGGCTTCTAGTTTTTTCATACAGTATCACTCTTGAATCAAAAGTTAAGGTCGTGAAAAAAAAGGAAATGATCACTTATTTATCTAAATTGACCAGTAAGTTTTGAAATCTGGATGTTAGGTAACAATGATTTTTTCGTTTGTTTGGTAAGCCTTCGTTCTTCAAGCAATTCGTACTTCTCATGAGATATACAAAGTATCTTGTTTCTCTCGAAGGCCAAAGAGAAGCTGTACGCGTTTATTCGTGCCCAGATGCTGACAACCGTAAGAAAAAGGAAGAATCTGTGAAAAAAAGTACAATTCAAAATAGTGCTCACAGGAGCTGAAAACAAAACCTTACGCGACCTAAAAGCAACGCAAACAATCCTAACACCACACCACATACAATTCAATTCAAACTTTAGAGTTCTGAAGCCCGTTTCTAGAAAGTCCCAGTAAATTAACGGGCCCGAAGCTATATTTTAGAATCAAAATTTAAAGAAGAGAAACGCAGGTTCTGGCTCCCTGAACAGACTTTGTTTCTTTAGCTGACAGTTTTACTGGATAATTTTCAAAACGTTTCAGTTAAATCCTCATCTTGAATGAAAACGGAACAGCCTTGCGGGCCCAATATGTTATCGTGACCTTCAAGAAACAGGTCCCAACTGGACCCTAAATACTTACTTTTTCTTTTGTTTCGTCGATGTTGGCGCCACACTGATTGATGCATGTACGTCACTTGGAGTAACAGGAATACTGACAGAGTTTACATTGGAGGATGCCGAGTCAAACGGCATCCCCAGGGAACTACTGGCAGGGAGACCATTCAAACCACTTGGTGGGGTGGACAAAGAGCTCAAAGAACTGCCTGAAAAAGGAAAATTAATGACCTTTCAAAAAAAATTGGCAAGAAATATCTACAGTTTTATTTCAAGGATAGAAAGCAACAATTCAACAAGCATCGAGTTCCGAAGCCAATGAGCTCCTTGAAATATTTTCATTACACATTAACAAATTCGATTTCTTTTCTAAAAATTCATGTCAGTTTCTTCGTAGCCTACAGTGCAAGCATCTTATTAGAGCGATTTCAAAGAAGCACTCGATCGTTTATTCAACTGGCCATGTCTAGTTTAGATTTAAAGTGACGGTAGGGGTAGGGGGTGGGAAGGGGCGAAAACAATATTCACTGCCCCACCCTCCCCCCCTCCTTATTTTTTTTACTGTTGCTCACCCCCTTGGTACAAATTTCTTTCTCTCCCCAGCCTTCCGCTTCCACTAAAAATCAACGACGACGGCCATAATTTTGGCTACGAAAATACTGGGTGCTCGCTCGCCAAAATCACGGCTGCTTTGCAGGTTAGTTTCTTCGTGACAACGTGGAATTTTGAAGAAATGGCAAAGATGCTTGATCTGGAAATAGTAGACCTAAGAAATCAGTACACTCACCTAAGGCTGCGGCATACGGAGGTTTCAAGGCTCCACTGCCTCTCCTCACAGGCTGCATCTGAAGGGTTGTCGTTACTGCTTGCGCTGCAGCAACTGCAACTGCAGCTGATCCCGCTCCGACTGAACCTGAAAAAAGGGAAGAAACAAATACATCAATAAATAAATGCAGTGTGCTTCCATGATGTTTCCTTGCATTTATTAACTCTTTAAACGCACCCAAATATGGTAAAAACAAAAAAAGTCAACGTGAACGGCATAAGTCACCAAGTGGCCTTGGATTCCCGCTATGTTTTCATGTTTGCCGGTCGCGCTTTGTCGTTTCTACGTGAAAGTAACCTGTTTAGCGTTTGCCGTGTACGTAAGATTTTCTTGAATTTTTCTCTCACAGTAGAAGTTGATTGCCGGAAAAAGGGTACCTAAACTATTTCTTGTGAGTGATATAAAGGCGCTTTTCTAATCCACCGTGACGTGAGCTCACGCGAAGCTAAAACAGCAAGGTTCGCGCTATTTTGCGTGAAGTGTGAAAGGGCAAGCTGACGTTTGCCGTTTCACGTAAAAGCGGTGCTAAATCTCTCTAAAAGTGTATTACAACGTTTTGACGTCATTTGTGATGTACTACTGTCCAGACCCGTGTGTATTCAAGTTTTTCAAATAAACTTTGTTTAATGCCTTCATTTCCAGGAGTGACAAAAATGGAATGTCCAAATCAATATATTTTTCAGCAGAAAGGCGGACTAAGAATTCTACCGAAGCAAGGACACCACTTGATTTTACAACAAATTGTCCGTGTCAAAATTGTAAGAGAAGTCTAGTGTATAAAGAATTGATATCTAGATCTAAGCGGTGAAAAGGACCAAGCACTGCTGCAAGCTTGGTTTGCTCACCTAATGTGTAAGATCTTGGAGTAGACGAAGGAGACTGGGGTGCAACTGATTTTGGTGATGGTGACATCTGGTTGTAGGCTCCAAGGGAGCTATATGCATAATCATGCATCCCTGGGATTGATAAGTGATCTCCGTTGACCAAATCATTAGAGAGACTGTCAGGAGCTTTCCTTTCTGTAATGGAAAGGGACAAGAAGGATTTTAAGACTGAGAATCAACATGTATAGCTGATGCTAATCCTAAATTAACCCTCTTGAGTGACCAAGACAGAGTTTCTCCCAACAATATCAATACAATATCAAGCAGACAAGTGATGAGAATAAAGGAAAATATCAACAAGGAGATTATTAGTTGATCCAATTCAAAATTCTCCAAAGTAACATCACAAGAATTGTATAGCAGATAGTGAGGAAAATTATTAATAAGATCATGTAATTCCCCTCTTCTGATATAGGACACTGGTGTATAAATTCCTGGCTGATAAATTCCATTTTATTCCATTCCTCTCCAGTAAGGGTAGTAAAATTATTTCCTTTTTTTCTAAGGCATCTCAGCTGGCCAGAATCTTATATCTACAAATCTCATTGGTTAATCGTGTGCAATACAGACCACAGTCTGGAATATTTTCCACTCCATTTGCCGCAAAGTGGTAACAAAGCAGACCAGACAAAAAAAAATTTCTAGTCGAGGTCAGAGCATTTAGGTAAAAACTGTGCCCTTGTTCTTGAGCACGGCCTCAGGACCATACTCAAGCCCTTGGGTTTGCACCATTTAGTACAACTTACTGTGCCCAGCTAATTGCAGTGATCCATGTATGTGGTTATTCCTTGCAGGTGAAGGTGGATTGAGAGGTTCGTCAAGTCTCAGAGATCCTATGGAATAAAAAGTGTATCCATAAATTAAGGTATATGGTGGGATACAGCTTTTTTTCCTTGCAGACACTGGAAACCTCAACTGTTTCAAAATGATGAATTTGTGTTCTATTACACTGGACTGAAGTTCACTTACTTTGCTCCAGTATCTCTGTAATACCAGCATTATCTGCTTCTAATTCCAATTTGAACTTGGACAGCTCTTGGTCTAATTTTCTTAAGTGTCTGTCCACCTTAGAGAACATAATTAAAATAAAGCCAGAGGTTAAACTTTATGCCTTTGTACACATAGTACTGTATGCATGCAATTGATAAAGACAATGTACATGTTCTGTAAAATCTGTGCCCTTTCTAGGCAACCATGGTAACAACAACAACTGCAACTGTGCAATGACAACAATTGAATTGTTGTCATTGCACAGTTAGCCCAATGGCCCAGTTAGCCCAATGGCCCAGTTAGCCCAATGGATAGTGCACTGGACTGTTGTGCGGGAGGTCGAGGGTTCGAGCCCTGGCCGGACCAACACTCAAGGTCTTGAAATAATTGAGAAGAAGTTGCTACCTTTCTATAACATCAAGAAATGGTTAGATATTCTAGTCTTCTCGGATAGGGACGAATAAATGGAGGTCCCGTCTCCTGCAGGGTTGGGGTAGGAGATGTTAATTTCCCACACACGAGATTACTGTGTGATGGATGTCCTCCCCTGGGGTGAGATGGGTGGGAAGGTGAGATCTATATGGACTGAAGCAGCTGCCAGAGGCGCCTGAGAAAATGCCGACATCTGTTCTCAACCTTAACAACATCTCATTGTAAAAAAACTGTAATTCAGTTCTCTGCAAAAGGTTTGAATAAACATCATAATAGTATCATAATTATCATAATTGGTAATTATTAATCAATGAAATAATAATATAATATTATTAAAAAAATTATTATTTACAGTATCATTAATTATTAATACCATTAATTATTAATATTAATTGTAAATACAAATTAATAATTTAAAACTGTTACCAAATCATATGTCTGTGTTGCTATGCTAACTTTTTCATCAGCATCCTCAACAGCTTTCAGATACTCCTTAAAAAAATAAATAAATAAACAAAGATAAGATAAACAAAAAACACTCCCAAAAAAACACGTCAAGAAGGGGAGAAATCACTATTTTACTGCACTTTTCTATGACATAGAAATTCTAAGGATCAGAGATGAACTTGTGATGTCATCTCTAGCTGACCTTAAGCATTATTTAATTAGTGATTAAAACCCTGGAATCAAAACTTGGAAAAATCAACTCCTCACTAGAGAATGTAGCCTGGGTTTCTTTTGCAAGCCAACAGCATGGCCAACAGCAGCATTCAATGCATTTTCAGCAGTGTATCTCCAGGTCCATACTTTGCATGTCATTGAAAAGCAAAATAAAGAACTAAACTGTTCTGAGTTGGAAAAAATTTGAAAGTTTTGACTCTGAATAATTCATTATCAATGATTGTAACTTACATCTCTGATTTGTTTGTACTGTTGTTCTTTCCACTCTGGCTTTGCCTTACGGCAGTTCATGAAAAACTGCTTCACTCTGATGTCCAAGTCATCTATTCTGTCTGTAATAAGAAAAATATGTTAAAAATCACTCCATTACAATGCAGGTGACTGCTCAATTGTGCACGTGAAGTTTGTGCAGTTAGTTTAAGCCAAATCAGTGAAGTCAAATTAAGCAATATACTAGACTAGTTTAGTTAGGGCACACTCTGATTAAGTTTTGTCAAACAAAAACCAACGTAATTCACATTCCCAGTAAGTCAGAATGAAGGTTAATATCATAAGGGAGCAAAAAATTAAAACAAGTAAAGCACTTAAAGCTCAGAAAAAATCCAAGGTAGGACATTGTGACTGTTTTAGGTAAAGCATCTGATTGGTTGGAAGGATGGTATGTTTTTTTTCCTGAACCAATCACAGAGAAAAGAAAAAAGTTAAGACCAATAAGATCATGGATCCTTTTTTACACTCAATGAAAATTCCCAAAAGAACCTTGTGGAGCATTTAGCAAGTGAAGCAATTAAACCTTAAGGTCCCATCAGTTACCAAGACAGAATTTACCCTGGCTCACAATATCAATACAATATCAAGGAGGCAAGTGATGAGGATAAAAGAGAAAAAGAAAAAATCAGGGGATCACTACCGTAAAAGCTCGCGGATAAGCCACACCTGCAGATAAGCCGCACCCCGAATTTAGCAACTCAAATTTTGGATAAAAAGTTTTTTTTGATAGAAATCAAAAGAAATCCAAAGTAAAGTCTTGAGAAGTCTTCTCCATCCACTCTTTATCGAACATAAACTCGTCATTAACATTACGACGGAAAATACTTCAAAGTCTTATCCCCAACTTTAGCACTTCAATATAACGAACATCATTTCTACCAACTTTGACATATAATTGGTCTTTTTATGGTATTTGTTGACAGGAATTAACCACCTCCCAGTTAGCTCAATTGGTTAGAGCACTGGACTGTTGTGTGGGAGGTCGAGGTCGATGGTTGGAGTCCCTGCCAGACCAACACTCAAGGTCTTAAAATAACTGAGGAGAATGCGCTACCTTTCTATAATATGAAGAAATGGATAGACATTCTAGTCTTCTCAGATAAGGACGAATAAACCATGGGTCCCATCTCCTGCATCTATTATTAGTTAATTTGGTTAGGCAGGGGATGTTAAAGAACCGACTCACGAGATTACTGTGATATGGTCTGGCCTGTTTACTGGGAATTGGGGGAGGGGGCACCTGCAAATAAGTTTCCATCGATTGTTTGTTAACTGCTGATGCAGTCCAGCCAAAGTCCCCCAAAAAGTGTTGTAATGTGCATTTGATCATATCCACATGTTAATTTGCACAATATAAATATTTAATTATTATTATTATTATTAGGAATTTCTTCATTCAACACAGTTTTTCCATAGATTTTTGCATTACAACAAGAACATGAGCAGAACATTCGAAGCTTAGTAACCAAGCATTAGATTGAACATGAAAATCGACATTCACGACACCTTTTCCAAATGTTCCCGCAGATAAGCCTCACCCCCAATTTCTAGCAACGATTTTTGGAAAAAAAGTGCAGTTTATCCACAGGCTTTTACAGTACTTGATCAAATAACAAATTCTCTGAACTATTTTATTACTTTATTTCAGAGAATTACTGAAGAGATCTTCAGAGTGAAAGAGTAAAAGCATACATAAAAACATAATGTGATAAAGTTAATATCACATAGTTTGGTAATGTAACAGTGCTTCTCAAGCCATGACTTACTCTGAACTTGTAGATCCATCTCCCTCATGTCTGTAAATCTGTCTCGCAGCTCAACTGGCAGCTGCTCAATCACTTCAAATATTAACAAACACTTCATGTTCATGAAAAGACAGTAACAGCACATCATGGCAATGATCACAAGATCATTTACAGTGCACAAGCATAAACTCATACTCATAATAGCATAACAGTATGCCAAGAACCAGAATAAGACGGAGGTAAATTTTGAGCATGGCGGCAGAAAAAAGAGAGATTTTAATTGTTGGTCATTATCATGGTTAAAGGAAAAATCTAGGAGCCCTATAAGGATTCTAACCTCAGACCTCCACATTTCATGCTCTGATGTATGCAGCACAAAATCTATAGGGTCTGAGCTTTGATTCATCCAAAAGAACTCAGACTTTTTTCTAAACCCATGATCATAACAAAACAGACAAAATCTATCTTTAAAATAATGTTAGACATTTTAAGAATAAACACTAGTGAGAAAAACACACAACGTTTCGATGACTCCATGACATCATTCTCAAGTGAGAAGAGAATAAAAATGAATAGTTAATTTATACCGTACGAAGGTGGCAAACGTAAAAAGTTTAAAATATTTAAAATATTTAAATAAATAATTGCGCGTGTTGAGTTCATAAATGTAAACTATTAAATAAATAGTTTCGCGCGTATGGAATCCGATTGTTTGTTCAAAGACGGCAATCAAATCAATCGGATTCCATACGCGCGAAACTATTTATTTAATAGTTTACATTTATGAACTCAACACGCGCAATTATTTATTTAAATATTTTAAATATTTTAAACTTTTTACGTTTGCCACCTTCGTACAGTATAAATTAACTATTCATTTTTATTCTCTTCTCACTTGAGAATGATGACATGGAGTCATCGAAACGTTGTGTGTTTTTCTCACTAGTGTTTATTCTTAAATGTCTAACAAAATCTAATGTCATTAAAATAATGTTGTTTTAAAAAAATGATACCAATAATAATAGAAATGATAATTGGAGTGCATTTCTTGTGGGTGGAAACAATAAATAGTTAAAGTTTAAATTATTACTATGGCAACCATATCCTAATGCAAGACAAATATTTCACCTACATGGGAGCTATAGAGGTTATATTCACTAAGTGTTTTGCGTGCAGGTGCACAATGACGAATTCTTCAAGACTGGAAAAGTAAATGATCACTCACAAAATTACAACATCTTAGTCAGTCATTGGGAGACTGTTGATGCACAGATTATTTGAAAGAAGAATTAGGGAAAACTAAAATATACTTTTTCCACAGCAATTATAGGGATATTCTTTTTTTTTTTTGTTCGTTTTAAGTTTTTTTAAAAAGCAATCATGATTTCACTTAACAACCCTGTATACGATATATTGTCTATTGACTAGCTACTGCGCATGTCCGTGACTGTTCATTGTTTACAGATTTGAACGAATGCGTGTTACGATCATGATCATAATCATTTGGCTATGATTTTTGTTTACGTCACGCACCTTGCACGGCACTCCACTTTCAAAATCCAACCACCGACTTGGTTCATAAAGATTTTGACATCAAATAATAAAAGCTACGCTCAAAACGATCGAAGGTTTGATTGACTTTAAACGCGTTTTTATGAGTGAAAAGACTCACAGCTGTCAGTTACAGCCAAGATATTAACATAAAAATAAGCTTAAAAATCCTTACACTCCACATAGTCCTCCAAATACAGCATTTTTCTTCTGTTCTCATGCAATCTTCTGATTCCTCATTCCTATCTTGTGAATTTCATCATGGCGTCCATTGCATAGACGCTAAATTTAAATCCCACGCATGCTGCTAAGACAGACTGCTGACCAATATCTACATACTCGTGGTCGAAAATATTTCACAACCCTGCGAGGAGAAAAATGATTTTAACGTCGATCTGAGGTTATTTTGGTGGACCGTATTGAAAATCTTGGAAAATGAGTGCTATTTTCAGATTATTTCCCAGTAGGTTTCTTTGTAAAGCCTGTAGTAGGAATACTCTGCTTCCGATGTTCAGTGCGCTAACAAAGACTTTGAATGGTTCTCGACCGTTTGCAACAGATTCTGAGGTGAGTGCATCTGTCGCGGTAGCTAAGATAGCCATGCTTTATGGGTTATTTTAAAGCATTTTTACTTTTTTTTTTGGATATTTGAAGGACATTTTAAGGGAAATTCCCTCGTTAACAGCTCTGTAGAGCTGGAGGAGGAGATGGCAGGAAGTGGCGGCTGGTCGGGGTTATGGGAATGAATACAAATTTCCCATTTGAATTTAAGCTGGTCCTTGATTGACCCTATGCTTTCACCAGGGTTTGAAAGGTGACAATGGGAAGTTTAACCTTGAAAGATTGTCAGAGTGTGTTAGATGTTGCTCTATGAGGTCAACTTGCTACACCTCTACATACGTTTTGTTGTGAACAAGTTTCCCAAACAAAAGTGAATGGATTTTGTCTTAGACAGAGTCAGGTTAAATGTCTAAGTGCAGAGATGGCAACCTGTAAAGATCTAAAGTCAGGAGATTTTTTCCTTATGCTGCCACAGCATCAACTCAGCAGCATCCCCTCAACTAAAACAATTGATACCCCCCAAATCAAAATTATGTCTCCCTTCCCAAAAAACAAAGTTTTTCTTTAGGTTCTGTCAAGATGTGATTGCATAAAGATGGCACTGAGAAACAGCGAGACAAGTTTGTAAAACTAAAACTAGTTTTGATTTGAGTAAATCTGGGAATACACTGTTAGCCTTCAGTGGAGCAAAGCCTTTGAGAGCCAGTTCATTGCTTTTATCTGGGAGATTTGGTGACCCTTACAGGAGACTGGGAGACTTGTTCTGTATTCTGGAGACTCCCAGATAATCCAGGAGGGTAGGCTTATATGAAAGTGCAACACCTGTCTACTTTACCTTCAGTTAGTCCCCCCCCCCCTGCCAACAAACTAAGGGAGAGGTGGAGAGGACTGGGAAAGTTTAGAGCAAGGAAAGAAGTATGTGTTCATCCATATTAGGTTGTCACATACTTCTTTTGTTGACTTTTACTGTGTTTGAAGAAGCACTTATCTTATCCTACATACCTTTTTTTAAGGAGAATTTGAGAAAAACACCACTGTATGATTTTCATTTGGAGCTTGGTGGAAAGATGGTCCCTTTCTGTGGATGGTCAATGCCAGTTCAGTATAAAGATGGTGTACTACCTTCACATTTACATACGCGTGAACATGCCTCTCTGTTCGATGTGTCCCACATGTTGCAATTTAAAGTGCATGGAAGTGACAGAATTAAATTTTTGGAAAGCCTGGTAGTGGCAGATGTTGCAGGACTTACAGATTATACAGGGACTCTTTCACTGTTTACCACAGAAGAGGGTGGGATCATCGATGACTTGATCATAAACAAGACACCTGAACATCTGTATGTGGTATCCAACGCAGGGTGTGCTGATAAAGTTCTGGAGCATCTTCAGGTAACTAGGGAACTTGTGATCTACATGAAGTAGTGTAACATTCTTGTAGAAACTGGACACAGGTGCATCTTGTTTCATAACCCTTTGACCTCTAACAGTGACTAGCTCAATAGATAGAGCGCTGGACTGTTGTGCGGGAGGTCGAGGGTTCGAGCCCTGGCCGGACCAACACTCAGGGTCTTAAAATATAACATCAAGAAATGGTTAGATATTCTAGTCTTCTTGGATAGGAACGAATAAATGGAGGTCCCGTCTCCTGCAGGGTCCGGGGCAGGAGACGTTAATTTCCCACACACAAGATTACTGTGTGATGGATGTCCTCCCTGGGGTGGGATGGGTGGGTATGGGATGGGTGGGTAACAGGACCCCCTTGATACCAGTGTTTACTACACTGAAGGGGCTATCCTGTATAAATATAGATGTCTACATCTAATTTCCCTTCACAATATCACCCCTGAATAATACATTTAGGTCGCTAGAATAGAGGAAATGATCACCAAATAAAGGAGCTGTTGATTTTTAAGCACAATCTCTCTATCAGCACCCTGGGAAATAGATAGAGAACAATACGGAGAACTTACATATTGATGGAGGGGGGTGAAGGGTTAAAAAAAATCAGTGGCTAATATTTGGGTGTTTTTCCATCAAACAAAAGATCCATCAATTATTCTGATTGTTTGTTTCTCTGTTTGTTTGTTTGCTTGATTGTTTGATTGATTGTTTTTTTTTTCTCACTCATTAGTAAAGAAAGAAGGAAGGAAGGAGTTGGTTTATTGGCTGTACTTTTCTTGCTTTCTTTCCTTTTTTTTGTTTGATTTGTTGCAACAAGGAAAGTTTTTAACCTCTATATACACCCAAACATCAGAATATATATTCTCCATACTGTTCTCTGTGCATTTCCCAAGGTGCTGACAAGGAGAATTTGTTTAACAGTCAAGAGCTTCTTTAGTTGGTGATCATTTCCTTTATAGAATGGCAGTCACTCTTGGGTGATAAAGAGTTAAAAAGCATCTTTTGATTGTTTCACAGTATTTGTCCCACATAGTTTACCTGTAAGTCTTTACTTCGTTTCTTGCTTGAGTGCAAAAACATCGGAAATAGAATGTATGAAAGCGATCCTCGCAGTAATGAATCCTACTTATGTAGCAGTGGAAATAGGGCCTTACGGGATTTGAACTCATGACCTCTGCAATACCGGTGCAGTGCTCAACCAACTGAGCTAACAAGCCAACTGGGAGCTGGTCGTTATGTTAGTTCGTGTTAAACCCGTAGAAGTAATAACAACGAATATCGGACATAGGTTCTTAGTTAGTTGGGTGCTGGCTTGATTGATAAATTGATTACCAATCCAGGAAAGACAATGAAGTTCTATGTTGTTACTAATTAATCTTCCTAACCATGCTTTTGAATAGGACCGACTGAAGGCAGTCAGCAATGACATGGATGTTGCACTAGAAGTTCTTGAGGACAAAGCACTTGTTGCGTTACAAGGTAGAGACATCAGTGCAATTAAAAATTAATTAATGTGGACATCACAAGTTAATGCTATTTATTAGATGTGCGTTTTCGTCTCAAACAAAACGATACAAAATAATTTCACGCACTCTAGTATTTTCGTTTTTCTCTCAGTTATCCATAGTACTGCGAACAGGCTCTCATTATTGGCGCTTTGAGACGAGTGATTCTTCGCTTGCGAGAAAGTACGAGGCGTCTTGCGACGCGACCCGGTCAGAGATCTCCAAGGGGTATGACACTGCAAATGGGATTAGTGCCAGCTTCTCGTCAAGCCTCTTACCGACGCGTATCGAATCTTCCCGCGGGCGGAGAAATGCGCGTCCTGTAGCGCTCATGATAAGGGCCTGGGCTCTAGGGCCCGCTCGGAGGCTACTACTGTCCGCACTACAACACTTAAAATGCAGATGGCCCATGTGCGACGGTATGTGACGCATTTTTCGTCATCATTTTCAAGTGCCTACGTTTCAGTTCACTTTTCTACACAATAAATGGAGCTTCCTAATAGTGAACCGTTTTCAAATTACCACTCTTGGGGCCTTTTCTATTAAACGTTGTCCATTTCCATCAACGGTTTTAGTGTTTAACAATGAATTATAGGAGAAAATGCGTGGAAGGGTTCTTATATTTTGAGACATTGGTTTACCGTGTCCACAACATTTTGACCACTGTGGTTACCACAATATCGACGACAAATAAAACGATCCTTTCAGTACGTGACCATTGCGTGACAAGTTGATCACTGCGGTTACCACAATATCGACGACAAATAAAACGATCCTTTCAGTACGTGACCATTGCGTGACAAGTTGACCACTGTGGTTACCACAATATCGAAGACAAATAAAACGATCCTTTCAGTACGTGACCATTGCGTGACAAGTTGACCACTGTGGTTACCACAATATCGACGACAAATAAAACGATCCTTTCAGTACGTGACCATTGCGTGACAAGTTGACCACTGTGGTTACCACAATATCGACGACAAATGAAACGATCCTTTCAGTACGTGACCATTGCGTGACAAGTTGACCACTGTGGATACCACAATATCGACGACAAATAAAACGACCCTTTCAGTACGTGACCATTGCGTGACAAGTTGACCACTGTGGTTACCACAATATCGACGACAAATAAAACGATCCTTTCAGTACGTGACCATTGCGTGACAAGTTGACCACTGTGGTTACCACAATATCGAAGACAAATAAAACGATCCTTTCAGTACGTGACCATTGCGTGACAAGTTGACCACTGTGGTTACCACAATATCGACGACAAATAAAACGATCCTTTCAGTACGTGACCATTGCGTGACAAGTTGACCACTGTGGTTACCACAATATCGACGACAAATGAAACGATCCTTTCAGTACGTGACCATTGCGTGACAAGTTGACCACTGTGGATACCACAATATCGACGACAAATAAAACGACCCTTTCAGTACGTGACCATTGCGTGACAAGTTGACCACTGTGGTTACCACAATATCGACGACAAATAAAACGATCCTTTCAGTACGTGACCATTGCGTGACAAGTTGATCACTGCGGTTACCACAATATCGACGACAAATAAAACGATCCTTTCAGTACGTGACCATTGCGTGACAAGTTGACCACTGTGGTTACCACAATATCGAAGACAAATAAAACGATCCTTTCAGTACGTGACCATTGCGTGACAAGTTGACCACTGTGGTTACCACAATATCGACGACAAATGAAACGATCCTTTCAGTACGTGACCAATGCGTGACAAGTTGACCACTGTGGTTACCACAATATCGACGACAAATAAAACGACCCTTTCAGTACGTGACCATTGCGTGACAAGTTGACCACTGTGGTTACCACAATATCGACGACAAATAAAACGATCCTTTCAGTACGTGAGCATTGCGTGACACGTTGACGCGAGCAGTATTGTCTGTACTCTTATCGACAACGACAAATCGGCCAATCAGATTGCGACATTACTTCTTATTGCCGCAGCGGTAAAAAAAAAGGCATTGTCATCAACTTGCGAGAGTCCATGTAAGTATTCTTCATATTAATCAAGCATGGATGTTATTCAGGACCTCAAGCTGCCAAAGTTCTTCAGAGTGGTGTGCAAGATGATCTTAGTAACATGTTTTTCATGCATGGTGGTGTAATGGATGTGTTTGGAATCAAGGACGTGCGAGTTACACGTTGTGGCTACACCGGAGAGGATGGTTTTGAGGTAACGTAACTCTTCTCCTAATTGTGAGTCCATTCATGACAACCACATCTACCCTTTATTGCCTGCCCGGTCCCTCCTTCATCTCCAGTGACGGAGTGTGCCTGGAACGAGTTACTTTTTTACGTATCTTCGATCTATCTTACGTAGAACGGACAAGCCGAAAAATCACAAATAAAGGATGCAAGTATTAATTTTGAATGTTTAATTTTTCTTTTTTTGCTATGCACAGCTGTCAGTGAACAAGGACAGAGCTGTTGATTTGACGAATGCATTATTAGAAAGCAAAGAGGCAGATGTCAAACCAGCAGGCCTGGGACCGAGGGACAGTCTGAGATTAGAGGCTGGGCTTTGTCTCTATGGAAATGACATTGATGAAAACACGACACCTGTTGAAGCTGTTCTTGTGTGGACAATTGGTGAGTTTGTTTTATTTAAAAGAGAGGTCTGGGCCCAAGATCTGGCCGGGTAATTGTGTCATACCTCAGTTTCTTTAGAAACTTACCTCATGAACACATTAAAAAGGGGGCGGTTTTTTCTCTATGGTTAAACCTCTCCAGAGAGGTAATTCCCAATAACCCATTGAAAAGCGCCCATATACATACCCATTATTAGGTTTTAACAACACGGACTGCGTGTACGCCAAATATAATATCTAACAGAACAAAGATATACACCTTGATATTGTGAAAGAGGGTGATGCATTTTCTTGTTCTATGAGATTACCATGCCTTTAAAATATTAAAGGGAAAAGACGGCGTGCCCAAGCAGACTTTCCAGGAGCAGAAATAATCCTCAGACAGATCAAAGAGAAGGCGAAGAGGAAGAGAGTAGGGCTTCTGTCCAAAGGCCCTCCTGCGCGAGGTGAACTTGTTACTTTATCGTGTAGCTTGAAAATTCAGCGTATTTTCTTACGGAATCATACAAAAATTTGAATGTAGTTTCTAAACATTGAGTGGTACGAAAGAGGGATGTCGTTTGTCTTATCACAAGCGTGATATAAGGAAAAAGTTCCGAGTCCCCATGAAGAATCGAACTTTAGACTTTCGGATTCCGCGCTTTGATGCAGTACCACAGAGCGTAGAGAGCTCTATGGTGAGCTAGGCTCTTTCTTGTTTCTTATGTAAAGCGCATCTTGCTGGGTCAAGCAATGCTGGAAAGCTTCCTGTGATTAAGTAGAATAACAAAAGTGGTAAATTTTTTAGCTCTGTCTTGAAGTAAGGAAAAAAAATTGTAGTCGTCTTGTTACGAGTGTAGAACAAAACAAATGTATACTTTCTTTGCTTCTTTTTTTTTTTTTTAGCGGGGGCAAATGTTTTAGATGCTGATGGTAACAAAGTAGGTAGGTAACATGACCAAAACTGCGTCCGTTTTAATCCAGTTTATGAATTGAACACATCATTGAACACAATGGGTAAATGGTTTACCCATATGGATAGTCCAAATGGGTAAACCATCAGGAGATTTACGTCGACTGCATTGGGGTGTGGTTTTTAATTTCAGGAAGAAGAGAGATAAAATGGAGGAGGAGTAGGGTAACTAAAAGAAGAAGAAAATTGTAAACATTGTCAGTTCCTTTTGAGGTCCTGTCAATGGAGATATTTTCCATTAACCACGCTGTATTCTCTACAGTTTTCTTCTCTTTAGAGCCCCTTCCTCCATGAAGTTATAGGTGATGATGTAGTCGAGAAAATCAAATCTCCCCTTTATCTGTTTTGAGTGAATATTATTATTATTATTATTATTATTATTATTATTATTATCATAAGTTATCTTATTATTATTATTATCATAATTTATATTATTATTATTGTTATTATTATAAAGTAATACATATGCTAGTATCCTAAGCTTAATCACGACATTATAAGGCTCGTCGCGCGCTTAAATTAAATTGTTATTTTTTCATTATTTACTTATCATTAGCCAATCAACAACAAAATTCTTGATGTCTCGTTTGAATAATCCTATTTTTTTTTTGAAAAACAAAAATGCATTTCAGGTCACGTGACAAGTGGCTGTCCATCACCGTGCCTGAAGCAGAACATTGCAATGGCTTACGTACCAACAAAATTATCCAAACCAGGGACAGCAGTGCATTTAGAGGTTTACAAAAAGAAGATTGATGCTCAAGTTGTGAAAATGCCTTTTCTGCCAACAAACTACTACTTTGGGAAATGAAAACGAAGATGACTGATTCAAGAATTACTCTCGCAAACGAAATGAGAAAATGAAATAACTACCGTGACTTTCACGTAGGAATACTTTTAAAATTGACTAGACTTGAAATACTGTGTGAAACGTATCAAATAATGACGTATTTATTGATTATTTTATAGAGGTTTTTTAATGACGTCTTACCCATGAATTGAAGATTGAAACTTCACTCTGCCATTTAAATATTCTTATATAATATATGTAATACACGTTTTCGGAAATAGAAATTTAAAAGTCTTCGCGTGTCATATTGATAGTTGTGAAGATGTGATTTAGCAGTATGTGGCTTTAGAAAAATATTAGTTAAAAGTTTGAATGGCGGTTTTTCGTAACTTCAACGGCTTCTTTAACTTGATAAAATAATAAATAATAATAAATTATTTAGCAATGGAACTTCCACTGGGTGGCTCTTCTTGTCCACTGTTGCAGATCGAATTGGAATTTGGAATGTTGTTTTTTGCGGAGGGAGGAAAACTGGAGGACCCAGAGAAAAACCCTCGGAGCAAGGACGAGAACCAACAACAAACTCAACCCACATGTGACGCCAGGTCCGGGAATCGAACCCAGGCCACAGTGGTGGGAGGCGAGTGTTCTCACCACTTTTAGAATTCGCGACATTCTCGATCCATTGATCTTCGAA